>NC_091949.1:31211704-31511704 GCF_041260155.1 Ptychodera flava
TTTCATGCACATCATATCGACTTCAATTTTTAGTCACTTCCAGTGACAAATTCCCAATTACAAGGGGGGACTATGTCATTGTCAATGATTTGTTTCAGTATATTTTGATAAATATCAGCTGACAGCATTGACATATTAACGTGCCCTCCTCTTATTACCGTAAATCATCGACAATCAACTTTAGAGAAACACATATCATACGTATAGAAGTTGCCTAAAATACTGCAACCTTTCGTACATTTATTTTCCACTTTAATCGGCGGTTTTATGTCAAATTCACTTTTTCTAACAAAATGTCATGAAATCGCACTTCATATATGTAAAAATGTTACTAGTGAGAGCATGTCTTCAGCTAGCGGTAATCCGATTATGAAGAGCATTATCAATGAGAAAGCAGTTTCCTGTCACAAAAGTGCATCTCGGCCTCAATTTTGACGTGCAATATAAATTTAAAGAATATACTCGGCTGTGCGTGGTAATTTTGTTAAAATATCCAGTTGCTCTTTATAGAAAAGGTGTACGAAACGTCTTGTGATAAACTGTGCAGAGTTAGAACAGTGCTATGAGCAATCGCGTATACTTGATCAGTTTTATAAAACGTAAATCTGTAGAGTTGCCAATCATGATCGACAGCTAATATGGAGAGACAGTTTGACCTTGTTTTCCCACGAAAGCTGACGTCTTGAATGAAATAAAGAGTCTGAAAAAGTAAATGTGACTGATGTACCTATATCAATTTGAACCGCCATACTGACATGTGGATTTATTTGCCCAGAAGCGATCCATTTCTGGTTTACAAGTAAAAAGATACATATAGAAATAAATTTCAGCTACACGTACTTGAAAGTAAAATACACTAAGGGGTGACCTTGTTGTCATGACTGGGCAATATGGGTTGAAAAAATGTTTCAGGGAAAGAGCAGAGTCGTAACCTTAATGTAGTTTCAGCTGCCTGACATTTTGTTTCACAAAAAGTTAAACTGACTTAAAGATCCATTAGCTGTAACTTTTGGTCATTTTTTATTCTGTTTGTTCTGTGTATCATCTGCAGTTTCTGGTTTGAATCCTCGAACCATTGGGAAATTCCTAATATTTAGCTCATAAATATACCCTCTATGAGTATAATCTGCATTTTTATTGTTTAAATTTTGTATTCAGGTCCGGACTAGAATACATTTATCAACAATAACAATGGTCATTTCACATATACAGGCTGTGTTGGCAAGCAGGACACCGGGCATTGTTCATGATGATCGGATTATAGTAAAATTCTGTAGTTGATACATTGAAACAGAGTAGTGAAAAATTAGTCAAAAGTTACAGCTAATGTCCCTTTAACAAATTGTCCGAACAACGCCTGCTGAGGTTGATTTGGTAGAAGTACGTAATCACTTGTTCTGAACCGTTCGTAACAGTGTTGAAAGTTGAATTGACTCTTGAAATAAGGAAACCAACGCCAGTGGACGATTATTTTACTAACAATTACACTCATAGTTGTTGGCCTAATACTGGGAATCAGTTGAAAACAGACCCCTTCATCTGATGCTATTATGATAACCTAGTACTGGTAGTGAGATATAATCTCGACATCATTATATGCTGTTACATTTTTACGTATTCATAAAACCACAAAGCATTTTGAAATACCTACAATATCAGCAGATGTTTATAATTATTACAAAATGCGTTAACTAATGTTACAAAACGCGTTTTATTACAAAACGCTGATACCCTTATTACAAATCGCGTAAACAATATTTTATTACAAAATGCTGATACCCTTATTACAAAATGCGTAGACCATTTTATTACAAAATGCTGATACCCTTATTACATTTTGCGTAAGTTATTACAAAATGCGTCATATTACAAAATGCCGCAGTATATGCTTTCTAACTTATTGTACATGTATTGTAGTAAAGAAGATAACGGCTTGCTTATTGCGCTGTGACTTATAGGTCAGCCATTGTAGTGGTTTATGTCATGTTTCAGCGCATCCATCAGATAGTCTGCAGCGCATGAAAAGCTGAACGTTGACAAGTTTTCAAACTTGAAGCATAGATAGGGGAAATGAAATTCAAAGTAAATTTGAAAAAACAAATCTTGAAAGTGAAAAAGCTTTTCAAGCTGCACACAGCTAGACCTACAATAATAGGGATACTAGATGATGGTTTTTTGTAACGCTAGTTTTCTACCTGCCGCTAATTTTAATAATCATTTAGTCGTCGGACATTTTAAAAGCACCGCTCTTGCCTTGCTTGTGCGTAGTTGTAATACACAAACAAAGAAAAAACTCTCTGGTGAAAACTCCAACATCATGCGGTAAGAACACAGCTCTTCGAGCGAACAGTGAGATTTTTGGAACCGCTTAAGACGACATGGACTTCATCCTGTATTGGCAAAACTATGAGCGCAGTTGTAAAGCATCCAGGAGCACATGTGCTTACCAATATCAATGCTATGACAATGTTTGAGACTATAGCTGGTGCCATCGGATCTTTCAGTCATGGAGAGAGGCAGATATTTGAACTTGACAAATGCAACAAACGATGTTGTTGTATGATTTTAACTTTTTTCATTTATTTGTAGACAGACAGACATACTGACGGACATTTAGACAGAAAGGCAACTTACTCGCATGGGATCCGGCAATCGCAGTCGAGTTTCTTTGTTTGAAAAAGGTACCTAATGAATTGCCTACACGTATCTGTCAAAAGTGGTAAACAACAACGACGAATAAATTCCAAGCTACCATTAACAGTAAACAGTACCATAAACAGTAGATATTTGAGACGTTTTTACATTCATATGTCAATGCTTTTTCTTGCCACTTTGAAAACTAGATAAATAAATAAGTAAATAAACAAATGAATATTGTAAATATATAAAAAACAGATAGATACTTCCATAAAGACATATACAAATAAATTAATAGTAGATACCATATAGTTAACGAGAAAGATGGTTGGCAGGTTGGTACACAGATAGATAGAGATAGATTGCTTGATATATAAACAGATAGAACAAATTTGGCTTGAATGCTTTCAGTACCTTGTGTGATATTTGTAATAAGACACTGTGGTTCTCCCATAATGTACGAGTCTACACACTTGCAGTACTTGAGCATTTGACGTTGAATACACGCCTTCTGGCAAGCCTGTCAAAATATTATATTATAGGATCGTTACACAAATAATGTGGTAGGAAGATCGTGCACGCTTCGATGTTTGTGATAATTCTTTTTTGCAATTACATTCAAATTTGCGGAAAATGTCTTTGAAAAATCCCAAGAGGTTGTGGCGGGTTTCATATGATTAGTTTGAGTTTCATTCTTCGAGATCACTCCATCGGCACGATGCACATTAATAGATATTTACATTGATACAGAAATCCAAAACTTTAGTAGAACAGCCTAGCTTCACCAACGTTTCAGAAACAACACTTAAAGGTACACTGTCACCTGTTAACATGGAAAGAGAAAATCTAACCAATCACAGATTTTAAGCGGGTGGCCACTTATTAAAAAAGCGCCCTCACATTGGCATTTTGAATACCAAGGAACGCCCCCTTGACCATATACGGGCAAATTTAGATTACAGTTGACTGTATACCTTTAAGACACTGCGTGTTTCGAACAATGGCAACATTTCAGAGGTTCTGTTGCTCCGCTGGTATCTGCATCTGTAACCTCCGTAAATGTAATAATCTCCATAAATGTAACATCAACCATAATTGTAAAAAATGCACCCATATATTTAATATCACCCATAAATGTAACAAAAATCAACCATAAATGTACTAAAAACACCAACCACAATTGTAATAAATGGTAATCATTAACGTAATAAAAAATCATCCATAAATGTAACACTTGTCAACCATAAATGTAATGAATCTATTTTGTCGTTGCAATTGAGGAATTAGCCCTGAAATATTTATCTGTGTAATAAGGAAAGCAACTCCATACATTATTCATATCCTAATTGTTTGCGTTTAGTGTGTTTTGTGTATTTGAAAGCGTATTTTACGTTTCCCTGTTTTGTGTACAGAAGTGATTGGCCATGGCGAGACAAAGCTGTAATCTAAACGTCAGTGCAGTCTCTACTCTAGAGTGGAGGAGACTGTATAACACTACGATCCTTTGACGTCGTTTTTTCGAAAATTTGCCGTACTTTCTTAATCAGTCGCCTCAAATTCGTCTTCAGTGGATAAATTGTCTGTAATAATCGATAGATTGCCTGTATTCCTATCTTGTCCAACTTGAAGTTTGTTCCTTCACTGGGGGTGTTAGGATGTCTAATTTTGTTCTACTGTGTTCAAGGTAGTGTTCGTATTGTTTTTACTTGATTGAAATATAGATATATGTTCTCGCAACATTTTTTGTGTCGTAAGTTTCTGTTATAAGGTTGTATATTTCTCTGATATTTGTTCTGAGTCATCTGTCATAAACTTTGCATGGTATCACTGGTTGACGAGTTATATTGACGCTTCCTTATTATGTAATCATAAGTGTCTAGATTTGCTGTTCCACTATCTAACGGTTTGATCAGTACCTCGCCGTTTTCTGATAGTGTTCTCAAATTATTCTATTCTCTGTTTCGGAAAGGAAACATAGTTTCAGGAAAGTATGAAATAACATTACATTAGTCTTGTTAGAGTTATTATTTACTCAGGGCATTGATAAACAAATGATCACATATGCAAGTTCTAGTTTATTACATTTATGGTTGAGTTTTATTACATTTATGGTTAATTTGTTTATTACATTTGTTGATGCGGGTTGTTGCATAAATGGTTGACCGTTTTATTACATTTGTGGTTGATTTATTACAATTGTGGTTGATATTATATTTGTGGAGATTATTACATTTATGGAGGTTACAGCATTAACTACAATACATACCAAAACCTTGTAAGTGTTGCCTGGACCGTACAGATTATCTTCGTTCGTTCCATCTTTACATTTGCCATATGGTTTAGTTTTCCGAAAGGTATGTTTCTGTTGATTAAAATCATTTGAAACGTTCATCAGTATCTGAAATACTGACTTATTAATATTCTAGTATTCTGAACTAGTATGACGTCATCGAAGACACCAGGTTCTCATCACATGGAAGTGGTATCCCATAGAGGGATATATTTTGTTCCAGGGGAAAAACCAGCCTCCGATTACTAGGTCTAGGCGGGGATTACTGGGGATGATGTATTCATCACAGAGATATACGCGCCTATTTTTATGAAAATCAATTAATTTCTCGTGCGATGTAATTTTGACCTTTATGTCAAAGTGTTGGAAGAAGTTCAGTTTTACTTTGTTCTGTACTTGTCATGGAAACCCTCTTCACGTCAGGGAAGTATTTCAAACAGTTTCTCTGTCGGATATTCTCGCAAACTTTGAATGGGGATAGCCATCATCATCGAGGTAGTTGAAAGGAAAATGATCTAGTATCATAAGCTGCAGCAATTTATGCAACCTTAATGGGATCTTTCATTATGATTTAGCGTGAGCCAGAAGAAACAAAGAGGAAATTTAATGGAAAATGTGACCCTCCCCATACCCATATTTCAAACGTGACAATCTCATTTTTCAATTTGTAAAATATTTTTGATGAGCGTGTTTTCTTCAGTCGTCGGTGGCCCCTCACATATGCACAAAATCTTCCCGTAAATGTTCAAATAAACAATGTCACACGTGTTACGTGTTACGTGTTACTGCTGTTGCTCAAGGACATAAAGCGCTTTCTCATTCATACATAAATTTTCCGCATTAGATAAGCTTACAGGCCCTCGCAAAGGTGCTCCCGAAGTTGTTTGAATAGAGGGTAATTAGTGGCAGAAAATTGAAACCTGCATTTGCTTATATGTAGCACTATAGGGGAGATAAAGAAGGCTAGTTGTGGTACACAAGAATCGCTCGGCCCACGGCACCTCCTTGATTGACTCCAAAAACTGGTTTTCCGAGAGGGAAGAACGACTTGTTCTCCGCATTTCCATTAACAAGACAAGCGTTCGCTTTGGATTGAACCTGGACGAGATGTCCAATGCTTCCGTGCATCCATTAGATGTTGTAGCTTTTGTTTTATTTAGTATTTTGTAAGTTTACCGAATGGCAGTCGAATTTCAAGAACAGTTTATAAGAAGTAAACCTCTTTTGCCGTGTATGAAAGCGTGCGCGACATAGCAGACCCAGAATGCCAAGATATTGATTTTGTTGTGAATTGCCCGAGATGGTTTGGACTTGCCTTTGTTCCTCTCCTGAAGACGATAAATTGAATATTAGTAAGGCACGTATTATGCTCCTACCTCTCTGATTCCGATTGAAGTAACTGTACCGGGCATTATTGTGATACCTTCATCTTGAGGAAGCACCGTGTCATTAGGAGGATTGATATTCACCCTTGCACCGGCATTGCGTCCATAAATACTTATGTATTCGTTTTGTTCCAGGAATAATGTTAGTCTCAAACCTGTGAAATAAACGAACGCTAACAGATGCACACCTTTTATATGCCAACTTGTTATTGTAGTTATGAGCAAGCCAAAATTGAGAGAACCTGTCTCACAACCCAGACTTTTATATGTGCAGTATACAGTTACTTTGATATGCTTTATGTTTCTTACCACTTTGATAATCTTTTATGTTTCTTACCAATCGAATGGTATCGATTATTACAAATTCATCTAAAAGGTTCATAAGTAAAAAATCACGTTCATTTACCATGGCATGGATAGCAGTGAAGCGAAAAAATCTTTACACAATTACTCACCCGAAAGCGCCCCCTGTCGGTTAGCATCTCGTACCACTGTACCATTGAGACCGTGGTTGAACTTGAAACAGTTGCCATAGTGGTCATCTTGGAAAGTTGAAAAGTCACTGTTATGGATAATGAAATGTATACCGTCAAATTTTGTCCAATATCTGCTGTTTCCGGCACTCTTAATTTGTATATAGAATCGCCATACTTATATGAAACCTTTGTATTTTCTTTCTAATGACATAAATACATGCATTTTTATTATTGCAAGTTTATTTTGTTACCTAAGCTTCATAAAATGCTTATGATTCAACAAGTATAGGTGCATTTACGTCTATCGATGGTATATATCTATGTTTGGTCATGCTAGCCCATTAAAATCCACTTTCTTTTATGCGTATCTTTATACCTGCTATTTTCATGAAATATATCCCTCCTGAAAATTAATAAATTTTCATTACAATGACCTCACAACCCCCTGTCCTCTGTACAAGAGACCTCAAATATTATTCTTTCAGTGCTAGTAAAACGCGAACTAGCACATGCACGAGCGCATTGAGATCCTGCTTCAAGTAGTTTATTTAAATTGTTTGTAAAACAAGGTTGTTTACGTCATATTTGTTTACCTCACGATTTTGAGGTAAAGCTCATTATGGGCAATTAAGACATAGACCTAATAGATGAGATAATGTCATAAACGACTTCATATTTCTATAGTCTTCGAATTCTACTCTGGCAAGCACTAGTGTAATATTCTCTGTTGTCCATAATGTCAACGGCACTCAATTACTAAACAATACTTAACTAGTTACAAAACATTTACCTATGACTGCATGTCTTTTCATCATATGTACACTGTAGTATGAAATCTTCCGCTTGATGACCGTACTTTGCGATTTCTTCCCCCGTCAACTTCAAAACACTTCGCAGATCGCTGTAATCAGGAGTTGAACTAAACGTTTTAAAACCATACCAGTCCGGAGGGACCTCTCCCTTCACAACGCCACTGAAACCGTTGTCCCTGTAGTAACCATTTTCAAAGTCATTCAGAATCTCAGGAGTGATGCCGCTTATATCTAAAAACTGTTCGGTAACAGTTCTGTGGTCATAGTATTCACCTATAGTTATTGGAAGAATATTGAAATGATTATCATACGCTAACAGTGATGATAGAAAAATAATATTTCATACTTTTGACATCGGTAATATATATATATATATATATATATTTATTGTTATGTAGGTCATTTTCACACACTCATCATGACCTGATTTCAATAAGTCTAGAACATTCTCAAGGTCACTGCCCTTAATGACCTTACAACCTTGAATTCAATAAGTCATGTTTGGAATGTTCTGGAAATCTACTGAGTTGTGCAAGAGAGATAATTTTAGAACAGTAATTAACATGTCAATAAAAGTTCTAGATTGTTCTTATATGCCCTTATGTAAGCACATGTGTATAAATAGGGACATGTAAAGCTTGCAGTCAGACATTTGGGATTGTGTCTCTTGCGTGTTAGTTCAAGTCTTTGGAAACTCCAGCAGTATTAATTTCAAGACTTTTCAAGACCTTCACTGCCACGCTGGATTTACACTGTGGACTTTGTGCAACTTCAAGCCTGCAAGCCAAAGGACTGTTCATTCATTTGACTGACTGTTACAACTCTGAGACTGGAGCTTTGCCGTCCCAGCTGAGATAAGTAGTCTGTACACTATTTAAGCTTGTATTCTATCCCTGACTTAGCAATAAGTTTTATTTTTGTAATAAATTTTGTTTAAACGGAAACTGCTGAGTTCACCCTTTTGTTTGGTTTCTCTGCACGTAACAAAATTCGGGGCTTGTCCGGGATACGAACATTTTGAGCCGTTTGACAACACTTTGCCAGTCTTTTTAAAACGACTGTTAACCGTGAACTCAGCGAAATTTAATCATGGCGGAATTCAAACCAGAGGAAATGGATGACCTTGATCAATACACATTTGATGCCCTCAGAAAAGACGACCTCATAACACTTGCCAATTTCCTTAAAGTAGAAGTCAACAGATCTATGCGCAAGAGGGAAATACAGCACCATATTGCCAAACATCTAGTTGATTTAGGCAAATTTGAGGAATCCATCCTGAAAAATTATGAGCCCGAGTCCACCTCTGAACTCAGAAAATTAGAATTAGAACTACAGGCAAATTTGGAACTTAAGAAATTGGAATTACAAATGGAAAAAGAGAGACAGGTATTAGGAAAAGAAAAAATACAAATGCAGTTAGAAATGGAAGAAAGAGAGAGAGAGAGAAAGATAGGCAGGAAAGATTAGAAATGGAAGAAAGACAGAGGGAAAAAGAATTGCAAATGGAAAAAAGACAAAGAGAGAAAGAAATAGAGGAAAAAGAAAAGGAAAGAGAATTAGCAGAGCGCCGACTACAGGTAGAAATGAAACGTTTAGAGCTTGGACAGTCAGGACAATTCTTCCCTTCAGACGGTTTTGACATCACCAAGCATTTCATGTTAGTTTCCCCGTTCCAAGAAAAGGATGTTGATAAATATTTCCTTCATTTTGAGAAAATTGCTCAGAGTCTGAATTGGCCTAAGGAGTCCTGGTCTATGCTTTTGCAGAATGCTTTGGTGGGTAAAGCCAGATGAATTTACATTCAGTTGTCAGTAGAGCAGGCTTGAAATTATGATTCTGTGAAGGAATTAATCCTCAAGGGCTCTGAGTTGGTGCCTGAAGCTTACCGTCAGAAATTTAGGGATTGTGAGAAGGTGAAGCATCAAACTTATGTTGAATTTGCTCGAACAAAAGAACAACTGTTTGATCGTTGGTGTTCTTCTGAAAAGGTAAGTCAGAATTATGAAAAATTATGACAACTTGTTTTGATTGAGGAATTTAAAAGGTGCATTCGGAGTGACATCAAGACATTTATCAATGAACAAAAGGCAGATACATTGGAGGTTGCTGCATGTTTGGCCGATGATTATTCATTGACCCTCAAATCTTCGTTTCTCAGCAAACCATCCACGTCCTTTTCATACAGAAACATTGCAGGTAAATTTAACTCCTCGTTTTCATCCCAGAATTTTTCAAAGGAGAGTAGGAAATCAAATGACAACAGTTCACAAAATTCAAGTAACACTCCCACATCATCAGATCCCAAGTCTCAATCTCCTTCTGACAAACAGTTCGGTACACTTTCTTGTAATTATTGTAAGAAAGACGGCCATTTAGTGTCAGACTGTTTCAAATTGAAAAGAAAACGTGAAGGTCAAAGTGGTCAAAGTGGATCTAAGCCCACCGGCTTTATTTCTTCATCAACTCAATTAGAGTCTAATAATGTGTGCAACACATTTTCTGAGGTTAAACCCCTCTTATACCCAATCAAAGAGGTCAAGGTTAATTCTTCTCGAGATAGCATTATGGGTATTTTCGAACCATTTATTCATGATGGTTTTATATCACTTTCTAGTGACTTCTCTTCCGCTACCCCTGTCAAACTTTTAAGAGATACCGGGGCCTCCCGTTCTCTTTTGTTGGCAGATACCCTGCCGTTTTTTGAAAATTAATTTTCAAGTTCTAAAGTTCTTATTAAGGGGGTAGATTGTAATAACTACATTCTTGTTCCTCCCCATAATGTCTATTTGTCTTCGGACTTTGTTTGTGGTACTGTGACTTTAGTTATTAAGCCTTTTTTGCCTTTTGACGGGATTCACCTTCTTCTTAGAAACGACCTTGCTGGGGACAAGGTCATTACAAATCCACTTGTGACTGATAAACCTAGTTTAGATCAGAATCCAGAGCCAATAGAAGAGGAAATTCCAGGTCTTTTCCCTTCATGTGTTATTACTCGAACCATGTCAAAGAAAACTTCTGAGAATCAAAATATTCTCAAAAATGATGTCACAGATGTTGACTTAAATGACACCTTTCTCAGTCAGGTGTTTGACACAGGTCATTCCCTTATTCCTCGTGGATTTGAAACTTCCAGTAAAACTTCTGCTGACCAATGTCAGACATTTTCTTGATCAAATCTCATTGCAGAACAACACCAAGACCTAGATATTATGTGTTTGTTTGACAGGGTAGATGATGAAGGTAAAACTTCAGATAGCTCTGTTTCCTATTATACAAAATCTGGTATTCTCATGCGTAAATGGAGACCTCCAGATGTCTTGGTTAATGACGATTGGTGCTATAAAACATCAAATTGTGGTTCCAAAGCCCTATTGTGCTGAAATATTGCGTCTGGCCCATGAAACCCCCTGGGCTGGTCATTTAGGTGTCAGGAAAACTTATCATAAAATTCTATGCCACTTTTATTGGCCTAATCTCAGGCAGGATGTAGCACATTTCTGTGAAACTTGTCACACATGTCAAATGGTAGGAAAGCCAAATTAGACCATTCCAAAGGCCCCTTTAAAGCCAATTCCTGCATTTCAAGAACCATTTAGTAGGATACGAATAGACTGTGTTGGGCCCCTACCAAAACAAGATCAGGAAATGAGTACATGTTTACAATAATGTGTACATCTACTCGGTTCCCAGAAGCCATACCACTGAGAAATATAAAGACAAAGACTATAGTGAAAGCTGTAGTCAAATTTTTCACTTTATTTGGCCTCACGAAATGTGTCCAGTCCGATCAAGGCTCCAAATATATGTCTGGTATTTTTCAACAAGTAATGGATCAGCTAGGCATTAAACAGTATAGGTCATCCGCTTATCACCCAGAAAGTCAGGGTGCTCTTGAGCGATATCATCAAACTTTGAAAAATATGATTAGGACCTACTGTCTTGACACAGAGAAGCAGTGGGATGAAGGAATTCATTTTCTGCTCTTTGCTGTTAGAGAGTCAATTAAGGAGTCTCTTGGTTTTAGCCATTTGAGCTTGTATTTGGACATACAGTCTGTGGCCCACTTAAGCTCGTTAAAGAGAAATTCCTATCAGACGATGACGATTGTCTGAATATTTTACAATATGTCTCAGATTTTCGTACAAAACTCTCTAAAGCATGTGAATTAGCTAGAGAAAATCTTGAGTCATCTCAGCAGTCAATGAAAACCAAATACGATAAAAACACCTCAAAACAGAAGTTTGAACCAGGTCAAAAAGTTCTTGTTCTACTTCCAGTTCCTGGCAGACCACTCCATGCTTGTTACTTTGGGCCATACCTAATTGATAAGAAATAGAGTGATTTAAATTACATCATAGTAACACCTGACAGGCAAAAACAAAAAAAGCTATGTCACATAAATATGCTTAAGCCATATTTGGATAGGGATAATCCTACTATAACCCAGCCTGTCAGTGCAGTCAGTTAAGGTGAAGTACTACGAATTACGTCAAAATTAAGTTGCGGTGTCATTTCTTGAAACTTTGCACAAATATTCTTGGAAGTTGTGCAAGTGCAAAAATAAAATAAAAAATGGGGGTCACCACGCTCGTTTCCATGGAAAACGGACATTAAAATGGCGTCGTTAGAAATAAATAAAAATGATACAATTCACTTAAACTAAAGAAAGCAATTATAAAAAGCATAGCAAATGAGTTAATTTTAATAAATACCAAGATTTAAGATCAATATATATCGAATGTATAGTTTTCATGATGTTTGTAAAGAATTTTTACATAAGTATCGATTACAAATGACGATATCGAAATTATATCACTACATAATTTTCGAACTTTCTTCCTGTCGCTTTGAATGATGTCATTTTGACCAAACTTGGCGAATAAAATCCTGACATAATACCATTTAGTTTACACTTTAATAAAAGGGTGTCACCACGCTACTTTTTACAATATCTCCAGGTGAATGGGTAATATGCGCCATGTAAATGGGAGAGAAATGTTAATTTTTCACTCATATTGAATAAAAACCAGATTCCTAGGGGGTCAAAATATGACAAGGTTATAGGTCACATGTATTTCTAAGAGACTGGGTCAAAAAATTAGGTAAAAGCGCAATTTCAACAATGACAGGTGATGTTACATACATGCGCTACAAAGTAACCCATTTGCAACAGGCTGGTGTTAAATCTGCGCAGAAACGTTCTAAATGTGTGCGCGTCTGAATTCGTCGCCCTTTACCTTAAAACCATTATGAAGATAGTGATACTGAAACTGACTTGAGTGAAAATACTCTAAATTCAAAGCTGGGCTCGGTCAAGCTTCAGAACTCAGAAATCCTGGAGAATCTTGAGTCTACAAAGTTGGCACACCTCCAGCCAGAACAACAACAACTGGTGAAAGAGCTGCTCTACGAATATAAACACCTGTTTCAAGATGTTCAAACGAGGACAAACGTCATCTATCACGATGTTGATGTTCGGGACAGTAAGCCTGTAAAACAACATCCATACAGATTGAATACAACAAAAGCGAAATATCTCCAGGAAGAAGTCAAATACCTGCTGGACAATGACTTTATTGGACCCAGTTAAAGTAACTGGAGTTTGTTGTGCATACTTGTGCCAAAATCAGGTCACAGTTATCGTATGTGCACGGACTTTAGGAAAGTGAACACTTTAACAAAGACAGACACTTTCCCAATCCCAAGGATTGATGATTCCGTCGACCGAGTGGGAAAAACCAAGTATGTGACGAAATTTGACCTACTGAAGGGATTCTGGCAAGTCCCTCTGACGGATCGTGCTCATGAAATATCCGCCTTTGTTACACCAGACGGATTGTTTCAGTACAAGGTGATGCCATTCGGAATGAAGAACTCTCCGGAAACGTTCCAACGGATGATCAACGATGTCATATCCGGGCTAGACGGATGTGGAGCTTACGTCGACGACATTGTCTTGTATAGTGACACCTCGGAGGAACACATCAAGCTCATGCGGAAGTTCTTCGAGAGACTGAGTAAAGCAATGTTGACTGTAAACCTTGCCAAATCTGAGTTTGGTTGGGCGAGGGTGACTTAAATTGGACATACTGTAGGACAGGGTGAGGTAAAACCTGTTGATGCCAAAATCAATGCCATTTCAAATTTTCTCACACCAAATTGCAAGAGACAACTAATGCGCTTTCTTGGTATGGCTGGTTACTACAGAAAATTCTGTCCAAATTTCCCCACAATTACTGAGCTTTTGACTAACTTACTTAAAAAGAAAGTAAAGTTTGTTTGGTCAGAACAATGGCAACAGGCATTTGATACACTTAAAACCATACTTCAAAGTGCTCCAGTTTTGTCTGCACCATGTTTCAGTATGCCATTCAAATTAGCTGTAGATGCTAGTGATACGGCTGCTGGTGCTGTTTTATTGCAAGAGGATAGTCATGGGATAGATCATCCTGTTTGCTACTTTTCACGCAAATTTAACAAATCCCAGAGAAACTACTCTACAATTGAAAAAGAGTGTTTATCTTTGATATTAGCTTTACAGCATTTTGAAGTTTATGTTACTTCTTCAAATCAGCAAATAGTGGTTTATATTGATCACAACCCTCTTGTTTTCTGCAGAAATTAAAAGGCAAAAATCAGAGATTGTTAAGATGGAGTTTAATGTAACAGGAGTTTAATCTTGATATTAGACATATCAAAGGCAGAGACAATTTAATTGCAGACTGTCTCTCTCGTATTAAGAGTTTATTGTTGTTCACACTTTTAAGATAACATTTGTAAAAGAAAATTTTTTTCTTTGATTTTCTTTTTTTTGAAGAGGGGTGTGTTATGTAGGTCATTTTCACACACTCATCATGACCTGAGTTCAATCAGTCTAGAACATTCTCAAGGTCGTTGCCCTTAATGACCTCACAACCTTGAATTCAATTAGTCATGTTTGGAATGTTCTGGAAATCTACTGAGTTGTGCAAGAGAGATAATTTTAGAACAGTAATTAACATGTCAATAAAAGTTCTAGATTGTTCTTATATGCCCTTATGTAAGCACATGTGTACAAATATGGACATGCACAGCTTGCAGTCAGACATTTGGGATTGTGTCTCTTGCGTGTTACTTCAAGTCTTTGGAAACTCCAGCAGTATTAATTTCAAGACTTTTCAAGACCTTCACTGCCACGCTGGATTTACACTGTGGACTTTGTGCAACTTCAAGCCTGCAAGCCAAAGGACTGTTCATTCATCTGACTGACTGTTACAACTCTGAGACTGGAGCTTTGCCGTCCCAGCTGAGATAAGTAGTCTGTACACTTTTAAAGCTTGTATTCTATCCCTGACTTAGCAATTAGTTTTATTTTTGTAATAAATTTTGTTTAAACGGAAACTGCTGAGTTCACCCTTTTGTTCGTTTTCTCTGCACGTAACTATATATATATATATATATATATATATATATATATATATATATATTATATATATATATATATATATATATAATATATATATATATATATATATATATATATATATATATATATATATATATATATATATATATATATATATATATATATATATCTGATCAATTTGGGTAACTATCACATCGTTTCTATGAATAGTTCATGATTATTACTTGCAAACTTGTGGTCTATGCTTTACTCTCTGGAATCTATTAACTGATGCGGATCAATCGCATTAGTAATTTTTTTTACATAATCGAGACACTCTATTACTTTTTGCACACTCAGCGACAAGCTGTCCGATTCACCCTTGGGCCCTAAAATGATTAAAAGTATACATCCTCTTATGTGACATTTAAGATGCTTATTTGTGGCCAGTCAAACGTAGAAACTGCCGTCTAATTTCTTTCGTCCAACTTATATTCTCAACAAATCACATGATGCCTACCTTTAACCTCAGGATTGCATTCAACCTCGTCGCTATTGTCGGCACAGTCTTGTACTGTATCACATATTGCATATTGGTATACACATTCTCCCGAGCCACATTCTCGGTATCCATCTGGGCAGCTGTTGTTCACATCTGCATAAAAATTAATATGTCAGTGTTATATATATATATATATATATATATATATATATATATATATATATATATATATATATATATATATATATATATACAACTAAATAGAGAGGCAGACAGACAGACAGACAGATGAGCAGAGAAAGGCAGACAGACAGATAGAGAATATATATAATATATATATATATATATATTTATATATATATATATATATATATATATATATATATATATACTATTCATTTTAAGGGTATATACAAACATATTAATCAACGCACGCGTATGTACATACGTACATACATAATACATACATACATACATACATACATACATACATACATACATACATACATACATACATACATACATACATACATACATACATACATACATACATACATACATACCTTTAGTCTTTATGTCCCACCTTACGTAGTAATTCGTTTGTGTCTCAGTTCCATCCTCTAGCTGTAGAGACAATTCTCTGTGACTTTTGCGACTTAAAATACATTTCCTTTTCGAAGAAATATATTCAAATGTAAGACAAATAAAGCTAGATTCCTTTAGGCAGTGTGTTGCGCACTCCTCTTCTGAAGATCGATGGAAAATTTTATGGTCATAACCCGGCAAAAGGCGCAAACTATATTCTTCAAAGGCTGATAGGACGTTCGGAGTCACCGCCCAGTTCATAGATTGTGGTGTTATTTCTGAAAGTACATTATGGAAGATACATTGTTTACAGCGCCAATTCCTGTTTTCATACTTTTCGTTAAACCAGGTACAGCGATTTTTGTTCTTTTTTACTTTATAGGTGTTTCACTACGGTGCGCCAAAAGTTTCAAAAAATATTTATCGTCATAGAGTAAAAATAAACTGTCAAATTTTCTTTCTAAATAATGTCTTAAACGTGTATGAATAATAAAGAAAAAAGTTCTTTCGTCCATATCATTGCCTTTTATTAATGTACCTTTTCATAAAAAGAGCATTCATTTGAAAATATGTGTCATTAAATGTTTTAATGTGTCTGTACAGATAAAGATGACGTGCAACTTTCTTTCTCGTTTGAAATAAAAATTCGCTGCTAGAAAGAGTAGAATGTTATGTAATACTTAATTTTAAAATACTCTTTAAACCGTAATGAGAAGATAAACTGTTTGCAAAAAATTGGAAATGCCACACTCTCATACTTATTGACGAACATACACGAGTATTTGTTATAAAGGTACTATGAATGCTGAATATCAGGGAAAAAGCAAAAACATCAAGCACAATCACAAATCCACAACCACAAATCCAGATACATCCAAAGTACAAATTGCCAACTCTCATCGACAACTTGGTTATTAGGGACTCAACACGACCAGAAATCCGCTTAAAATTCACTGAAATATCGCCTTTTTTCTAGCTTCAACCGACATTACTACCCAGAGACCGCCATTTTGCTGGCGTAAAACTGTTGTTCGAGGCTCTCTGTAGAACGTCACTACAGTGGCGTTGAGGTGACCTTTCAACTTATAAAAAAACAAACTGAGTAATTCATTGTGTGATATCGATGACTATCGTTCGTCCTATGGACATTGCAAGTCTCACAGAGCTGAAATCAAACTTTAACTTGGGAAAAAATAGTTCAGGTCCGTGACTGTTCATGGGGCGCGGATGCCGGCCGAAATTTTGGTGCAATAAACCCATGCACTATGATGGATGAAGGCAAATTTGGGTAACAAGACAGCAATTTTTGGTCTTGGGTTTTACTCGGGGCATTCGACGCAAGGAGAATGGCGGTACACAGAGCATAGTGCTTGGTTGCGTTTACGAGAAGTAGAAATGATCAGACATTCCAATTCACCAGTCAATCAGCGACACTCATAGAGTACATGAGATTCATTAAACATGGCATGGAGGAAGACAGAGATCTCTTGCGACCTCCATGCCGTCTTCAATGAATCTCATATACTCTGTCGGTTGAGCGTCGCTGATTTACTTATGTTTTGAGTATCTGATCATTTCTAATTCTCGTAAACACAATTGTTGTATTAGGGACTGGTCAGTTTCTTCGGACTGTGGGTGGATTATTTTTTGCCGACGTCAAAAATTGGCAGACCCCCCATTCGAACTTTCGAAAACAGGGTGACCCCACATTCCAACTTTCGAAAACAGGGTGATCCCCCCTGTGTGAAACAAAGGTAAAACAAAAGGTGGAATATAGATTTGCATGTTTTAGTTGCGTTCATCGTCTTGTCGAACACGGAAAACAATGGACGTTCTCTCAACATGCGGCAGATTTCTTCAAAACTATTCATTTTTAATGATTTGGGTGATCTTTGAGGATAGACGAGGAATTACCAAAAAAAGAGGTGGTTTAGTATCATGGTATTTGAATTCATTCCATCGTAGAAGTCCACGGTTACATGTGTTTCGATACATAGCAGCCGCCGCTTTTATAATGATTTTCTGTATGTGGTTCACATTTTGATTTTTTGTAATATTTTTTCGAGTGGTAGTAGTGGCTTTTAGTGATTTTCTTGTGATTTTTGTATACGTACCATTGTATAACATATTTTACCTTTTTTGTAAAATCAGCACTCATTGCACTTTTTACGCCAACTATTAGAAGTGTATGTATGTCGGAAGTATGGATGTATGACTTTTTCAAATTGTTAAAAATTGTTTATTTCCTAAATACACTTTAAAGAATATTCTCAACTTAAAATGAAATATTAAATCACATTTATATCTTTTGTTTTTAAATTATACTTTTCTTATTTATTTCCTTCCGTAATGACACCGAATTTTTATTTCAATCGAGAAAGACAGTTTATTTTTGCACTGAATCGATAAATATTTATGAAACGTTGGCTTAAGTTATCAATTGAAGCTCATGGTACCACTCTTTTAGTGTATAGATGTCATGGCCACATAGTTCCGCCTGTTCATGACAAAACAAATCATATCAAATCTGATTCATTGTCCCTTTCTT
Organism: Ptychodera flava; assembly: GCF_041260155.1. Classification (NCBI taxonomy): domain Eukaryota; kingdom Metazoa; phylum Hemichordata; class Enteropneusta; family Ptychoderidae; genus Ptychodera; species Ptychodera flava. The sequence goes on from NC_091949.1 coordinate 31,230,327, forward strand.
ACCTTATTTTATTCATTGGCTATTTCATTATGGTTTAAGTATTTTTAACAAGATTGGAAGACAAACGTATATTTGACAAATTCAGCATGTCAAACCATAAACAAATGTACCATAGGCAGTTGTCAACATTTGACGCAATCATCAGAGTGTGCGTGTATGAGAACATGGTTTGTCCAAGTACATGGATATGTGAAAGCGAAGGTATTGCGAGAGGCACATGGCGTAAAGGATGATATGCTTACCTTGTCTTGTAAGATGTATGTAAGAGATGTCTTCCTTCATTAAGCCACCAACATTGGCTGATGGCTTTTCATACAAATTGCACGTTGACTGCGACGGGCTGAAGTCCAGCGACTTGCATTTAAATATATCCATTTCAATACACGCAGTGATGCATTCAGATATACTCCCAGCAATGACCTTCCTTTGCAGACCACCTTCAATCATTTTCTTGTTCGGATAGCGACTGAACTTTAAGTGAAGTATTTCTACTTCAGTATCTGTACGTTAAACCGAACAAGCAATCCGACTTTATTACTAGCTGATAGGTATACACCAACGCTGTAGCGACTAGGTAATATGTGTTAATCAAAATAATTTCAGAGTGGTCATTGTGACAAGGAACTGAAAAACGACTTTAATATCGGGCCTTGATAATATCGGCGTCTCGAAAACAGACGATTTATGTTGCTTAATATTCCTTAGTTGGAACTTTGATGGATTTACTTCGACAAGCGATAATAAAACCCAAATGTCACCGGGTAAAGTTTAAGAGAAGATATGTGAAATTCAAAATGGCAGAAATATTATGCGCTACATGTACTGGGACTATACAGAGTTTTAATTATCGCAAATTAAAGACGTTGGAAACTTAACTGAAAATGAGTCGATAGAGAAAGAAGGTGTGAGAAGTATTATAAAATTTTGAGAACCAAGTGCACATTGGCTTCTTATATCAAGAGCGTATTTTGTTATTTGCGCATTTAAATTCTGTCGAGTCAGCATAGTCAAAATTGGATCACACAAAACCGATTAAAAATAATGTCTACGAGTACATCTCCGGCAGCTAAGCTTATATATCTCTGATGAACGTTATTTTCGATAAGATTGATTTTGCATTGAACTTTAACCTTATAAAAATTAAATGCTCAAAACTCAACTAAATATGAGAAGATGTTTCTATTTGCTATAATTATTGCAGCGATCTGCTCACCATCTAGAATCCTGATGTACCGAACGATGTCCTGTTGTACAGTTGACGGCTGGCTCTGATCTGAAGAGTTGGAACTCAGATAGCAAGTGTGGTTTTGAACGGAGTAATCGAAAAACATACAAACGAATGCACTGTATTCCAGACACATGGCGGCGCACTGCGCTTCAGTCATCTGTTCATATTGTTGATCATATTCGAGATCTTCAAGAGGCGCAAATGAGACATTGAAATCGTTCAGGACGTGATCTAATCAAACCATAAAGAAAAAAGAGAAAGAAGTTGTGTTGATGACATCGCAAGTATTTGTAGCGTGACGAGCTTCGGCATCACAAGGACAGGCATTTTCGTTCACAGAATGAATTTTGATCTGTTCCCTTACAGTAGGCCACGTAGGGTAGAGCAACTAACATTCTGTAATTCCATGACTCTGTCTGTAGCTCACCAATGGCCCAACGCTCGGTTGTATGGCTGATGAAATCCTTTCGAAAATTTTGTAGTGGCAGTTCACGCATTAGTTTATTTTGAAACGTTCTCTAAGTTAATTCCCTAATTTCATCTCCGTTTGTCATTTCGCAATAAAACACTTTTAGTTTATCATGAGGCATTTATGACGTGTTAACAGATCACAATACCTTCATTCAAAAACGCATGACTGTGTTTATAAGTGGTTATTTTTGAATAGCACACAACAAAAATTCCGGCTTGCCAAATTTCTGAACCGATCAGTTAGCTTCTCCATATGATTCAAATGGTCAAAATCTAATATCTCATTTCCACAGTATGTGTTTATGCAATAGCGTTTTTTCTGTATGCCTTCTATAGTGTATTTGTCTGCAACGCAGAAAGACGCCGCTCCATTTGGCCAAATAACATACAAACTAAATGACAGGGACAAACAACTGATTTTGACAAACTGTAACGTATGTTGTTTTAAAGTAAATATTTGAAAGGTACATTTAACATAATATTACGTGAAGGAGTGAAAGCTGTTCACAACAGACCTCTGATCATCATTTAAATATAAGTTACTTCCCACCCATCTCCACCACACTACTCTCTTCCATTAGGAAAAACTCTGTACTTTCTTTCAAAGAAAGAATGCCCTCTCCATCGGCAAACCTTCTATAACAAAAGACTCAGAAAGTCTACCTGCCCTATCGGCCTTTGTAAAAATACCTCCCCCACCCGGATGATAGAGTAAACGTGTCCTGCCCACTATAAAAGGGGTGATACATTTCGGCTTGTGCCTATTGAAGGTACCTGTCACACACTCTTTCCGATCGATCTTAAGATCACAAAGTTCGTATCCGACATCGCGGTTAGTTGTGTAGCACCAAGCGGACGGCATTTCTCCTGTTGGGTTGCGGCAATAATTATGGTCTCCTATACCTCGTAGATGATAAAATTCCGTATGATATGGATGGGTATTAGGCGACTGCTCAGTCCATTTTTGACATGTATGACCAGAAATGGTAGTACTCATATACCCTCGATAATCAGTCGCCCTTCGATTGTAGAAGCATTCGATTCCTGGGTGTGTAAGAGACATATTTGTCAGAAATTTAAACAAAAAGTCGAATGCGAGGACATTTAAAACTCGAAGGCGTTGCAAAAGCATGAGCACTTACTTAAAAAACGGAATGTTTTCGCGTAATACTGTTGATAATGATAATGATAATACTATTAATACTAAGTACATGAACATCAAATACATCAGCATTACATCTCCGTCAAGTAATCATTTCGTGAACAATTGCAATATGAAACTTTATATTAGCAATGGAAACGATTTGGGGTCGTGAAATAAAGGCAAAAAAAAATCGTTTTTGCGTATGGTTTATGCACTTCGGAATATCCTTCTATTCACGTTCATGCACAATAGGCATTGTCTTTTCGCTTACAACCAATGAAATGTCACCATTTTAGGAGCATGTAGAGTATTGTGATATCATGAAAAGCTAAGCTTCAGAGAACATTACATGGTACTGAAATGTATTTGAAGCGACAGGGTATAATTTTGACAGTTTTATTCAGGTACATTGGTCTTTCATAATGCTGTCTTGGTTAACTAGCTACAAAATGCAGCAAAGTCGTAATGTTGCAGTATATGCGATTGTACTTTCAATTATCTCGAAATTTGTGAACACTTGTTGTCAGTGTGATTTAAGACTGTAGGGGTTGTGATATGCTGTTGATGCAATTTCTTTGTAGGAAATGAGTTTTGAGATTTTGGCATCCTCATTTGTCGAACACCAACGATAAAATCAAACACACATCATCAGAAAATCACGCAGGATTTGTCTTTGTTATTTAATCATGGTATCCCGACAGAAACTGAATGAAATAACCTATATTAATACAACTACAAACACGGTTAGCCTTCCCAATAAGAGGCAGTGATGTCTTATAGAAGCGCTGTCTATACATTAAATAAGTACTTGCAGTGGCAAAGGTGTTTCATATGGTAACTATGTTTTCGTTTGGCTAATAAAACTTTGCCCCACTTCAAATTATCCGCAGATGTTTTGCACGTTTCGAGGTCAAAAACAAACATTGTACAACTGTACCTACGATAAGATTATCTTATGGACGTGACTGAAATAACCCAATTGTTCGAAAGGATATATGTGTTTCATGATGTGATTTTACAATCAATTATAAGCAATATATCAAGATAAATACTTTTCAGGGAAGTGCTGCCATCAGTCTTGATAATGCCGATACTGTATTGCAAACACATAACAATCTGTCAGATACTAAGCCAACAACACATGTTTTCTTTAAGAGCTCACGTCACACGTGAATGTTTCCAAGCAAACGCATACTCTCCTATTTGAACTAGCAGTCACACATAATCCAATGATATAGCGAACCCCTTTGATAGAAAACACCTACTACACTGGTCATGACGGCTATAGCGGCCTTTTTACCTCGAGGGAGCGTGCGTCACCAGAAACACATCGCTATTCCTCAAGGCCGTTGACCGACTCATATAGCGATTTGTCACTAGTAAGGCACGGCCACAAGGGATAACAAAGACCAGGTTACTGGTGTTTTATAACAAGCCACACGCTCATTTGTATTGTGTTATGGTTTTTATGTGTTTTGTTATCATCCGTTGTAACAAATTTACTTGGCGATTTCTCCACAGCAGTAACAGTAGTACCACTTCCTTCCAAACATCTTCTAAACGTACCTAGCAACATCCTTCGTTACACTTGAATCTTTTTCAGCGATTAGCTGTTCAATATCCTATGCTGTTGGAATGGAAATCGAGAGAAACTCTACTCTCATACTGGGCGCTCATCACGTCCTGGTCACCAGCTTTTGTTTCAAAACTTCAGACGACACTATGATCACGTGATTGGACACTTTTCCAAATTTGATCAAAAACTATTTCCACAGGGGAACAGCCTTTCCGAAATACCCTCTGATGTTACTTTTGTCGAGTCAGTTGGGACTAGACGTATCTATTTTCTCGTCATGTAACGTATTCTAGCGAATCGCAACACGGAGTGAGCATGTGGCGTGTTATAATCAAATTTACGGTCAAAGCCATATTGCTTACTGATATTGAAAAGCTTACCTAACAGCGTGCATGACATGTCCCTTTCTCCAACGTCGCAATATTCCCATCTTATGTACGGACTTGTGGTATAACACCATGGTGTTGGCTCTTGATCAGGGTTTCTGCAGTAATTGTGATCTCCCAAGCCGGCATTAAGATACAAATCGGGGGTTCTGGTGTGCGCATGTGGAATTTGCATTGTCCACTTTTGGCACGTTAGGCCAGAAACTGTCTTTGATACAGTTCCACGATAATCGGAACCTTTCGGGTCGGAAAAGCATTCTTTCAGTTCAGTGTCAGATATGGCAGGAAGTGGACATTCCGACTGATGTGGTCCTACATCGCAAAATGCAACTGAATCTCCAGAAATCGTTGTGTAACACCATGGTGCATCGGCATTACTTGGGTTCCGGCAGAAGTTGTGATCGCCTATTCCATTTCTGGAGTTGAAGACCATATCATCTTGTACTTTGATGTCTGTCCATTTTTTACAAACTTTATTTCCGGAATTAGTTATGTACGCATAACCTCGATAATCGGCTCCATTTTCAGATGTATAACATTCTTTATCTGTAAAGATAGCATCTCAATTTTAGAGGGCAGATCATATCATATACCTACATTCACGTGCCTGTGTACAGCTATGGGGGAAGCGCCCTCGCTTCCGTACATTTTTTTATGTATCACGCCCCAGCCGGTGCTCAAATATGAGCAATCGCGTGCATTTCTGAACTACCTCGATTCTGGTTGCTACCCGCGTTGTTATCGGCAAACGTTCCATTCGTACACAAAGCCAGCGCGAGATTAGGAAAACGTCTGCTCGCTCAGATCGTAGTTGCGTGTGGCAACAGTGGAGCCGCGCCGGTGACATCGGTTTTTATTTCTAAATTCTAGTGAAATCCTGTGTATACTAAGTGCGTGCCTGTTCAGTATAAATTACAATAAATTGACATCACGCTTTTGTCTTTCTTACACCTCGATTTCAGCCTGGACCTCTGTTGGTCACTTACTAGAATGCACGTTGCTTTGCACGTTTTAGAATTCTGCAGGTAAACAAATTACGTCATTATGTATGTCAATCCGCGATGGGGAGCAGCCATCGTATTTATGAAAAATTGACACAAATGGCGAAGAATTTTTGATATCGTACGCATTTTTATCGCCTAAACAGTGTTGAATATTATGTAAACTACATATTTATCATTCCATAAGATATATGATAAAACCTTTACGACCCTGATATGGCTTTCGTGGCCCTTGGTCGTACGACGTATGGGCCCTCGCACGCTCGGGCCCTTCTGCCGTACGACCTCAGCCCGCAAAAGCCGTATCAGGGCCATAAAGATTAATATCCAACAAACTGATTTACTTGGTACGACTTTCAAATGGCGAGAAATGTCATAACATCATGTTATTTTAAATGCCAGCAAGGACTTATGTGACCGCCACTGTAAGGTGGTACGTGCCATTAAAGTTAAGGACTTAAACTGTTGCTCAACCTTTCCTTGATGAAACTCAAGCATGAATATTGAAGAATAAAAATCAGGTCTCATTGTAAAATCGCGGTTCTAGACACAAAAATTACCTGATAGTTGATATTTAAAATGGCTGCAAACCCTTTTTAACTCTACGGGGAAAATAACAATTACGATTTTCGAAAATTTAAGACGGTTGAACATTTCCTCATTCAAAGACCTTTAAAATGAGTGGTAGATTAGAAAAGATTTGTAAAAAAATGAGTCGAAATATTTGTTCCCGACGCACATTCTGCTTCCAAATAATTTACGAGTGTATGGCCTTCCCAAACAATGAATTGTGACCCAAACTCTGAGCTTATAATCCATAAATACGGCCAAGGTACACCTAATGATTTGTATTACGTAATTATTGTTTACACAATGATTACTTAAGAACAAATTTGAATAATCTCTGTAAAATCGTTCACAGTGTAACAGAAGTAAGCAAAGAGCTACAACGTTAACCATCATGTTTAAAAAAATGAGCTAACAGTGATCATTTTGAAGCAACTTTAGACAATATCGAAAATACTATGAAGTTCACGGTGTATGATGTAATCAACGATTGGTGATGTACTGATTTTGTGTCAAGTTCTCAAGCCATTAGTCAATGTATATCTTTGAAAAAAAATGCTGAAGTAGAAATACAGGGAGATTTAAGATTGTATTGGTTTTCAATAGAAAATGGGTATGTGATGGAAGGAAGGAAAACGGCGACAATGACAATGATGGTTGCAATAGCACATGATATAAGTTCTCGTACCTGGGTCTACACATGGTGGTTCCCTTACATCACAGTATTCCCACCTCACACTTGGATCAGTAGTATAACACCATGGCAAAACCTCCTCACTGTCGATGGGATTACGGCAGTAATTGTAATCTTCGACACCAATGGTTGGAAACCATGTTGGAGAATGTGGTGAATTCGCCAACCAGTTTTGACATCGCCTGCCAGTCACAGTAATTGACTTGGTTCCACGATAGCCTTGGCCAGTTGGATCAGCGAAACAGTCCCGTGCCATTTGTGTAACTTTTTCAGAATCTGGCTGAGAAGTAGACGTTATCGAGTTGTCTTCCCTTGGCTTCTGTGACAGACATTTCAATTTGGGTAAGCCCACTGCACAACGTTCATATACTTCTATTTTGTCACTTGTATAACACCAAGGCGTAGATTTACCAGTTGGATTCCGACAGTAATTATGATCACCGAGCCCTTTGCCAGGTTCTGTCGATGGAGTTACCTTAAATTTTGATGGATCTAAGGAACTCCAATTTTTACATATTTGTCCGCTTGATGTTACAAACATACGACCGCGGTAGTCCCCCCCATCTTCTAGTGCATAACACTCAATACCTATAAACAAAATGCAACTATGCATAATCGTTTGTTAACGCTGATGGCATTCATCATTTACGAATCCCGTTTGGGTAATAGTAAAATTTATATTTAATATCATCAAAAAGGGTAATAGTGTGTGGATGGGCAAGTGACCCTTTTACTAAGATACAGCGGCAGAATGACCAAATGTACAAAACGTTCTAATCAACACTAAAAGTCGAGTACGTTCGGGACCTTCTTGCAAGCATGCTTCAGAATCTTTCATTGACGAGTTTCTGTCTGTAAAATGGGGCACAAGTCTACTTTGATGTAGGGATTACAAAAAAGCGATAGCCTATGTAGAAAATATGCATGAAAAAGGCACTTCTGCGTGGCTTTGTTCACGAATCGTTATCTTGTATGTTCCAAACGACGTAGTAAAAATAAGCAAGTACTTCTCAGAATATAATAGCAATCAACGTTGTAAGCTTATTCTTCCTAAATTTATGCTAAAAGCCTGATTTTTTAGCCTCGCATCTAAACACTTGAAAGGAGCGATATTTCTCGACTGCACTGGCATGACTGATAGATATGGTATTGACTCCTGCCTCTACCACTTTGACCTGTATTTCCTTCTTTATACTGCATTGGACATTTAATGCAACCCCTCTTCACATTAAAGGTCACTTGGCTGAAATCCCCCTTGGTTTTAACATCGTATTATCATTTCCACAAAATTGAAAGTTGTGTATAAATACTTGTCGCTGTCTTAGTAAGTAGTAAGCGATTCCACTTTACAAACCTCTGCGGTCATAGTAGTCATGCTTGGAGTCTTTAATCAAGGGAATGCCATCCAATGAGTGACTTGCATTGTGCAGCCTGCATTGACTTGTCATTGGCTCGTATGTGAAAGCGAGGCAATCGAAAGTGATCTCGTCCAGGCAGAGCTGCGCACACTCTTCGGTAGTTGTCTTCTGAGGCGGATCGTCTGATTTAATCATTGCGTTTGGAAAGCGTTCAAATTTCAACACTGTGTTGTTGTCAAGGGCGCTAAAATCTACAAGGAAGAGAATGTTTTCATAATTAACCCTTTGAGCGCCAAGTCAGTTTTTGTCCCTCTATCAAAATATACACCAGTCAAGTTTTTTCTAATTTTTTTCTAAAATTTTGAAAAAAAATGTGATGTTCATTTGTCCGAAGTTGTCAACAAAAATTACAGAAAAATTCACACAACTGGTAAAACATTGCACACTATAATTTTTGTGGGAAAAATTACAGCGCTCAAAGGGAAATCCATAACATAATCAGTGCTAGAAGTCTGCGCTTTTAGAAAGTAGATTGTATGTTTTAAAGGCATGTATATATCTTTTAGACGTGGTCAGAAAACATACTTAATCCCTGAATCAGACAAACACAAGATAAACATTCATTATAGACAGACATGCCTGTGGAGCGACACACACATATCTGGACAGTAACACCTCGCTTGGATATGATATAATAATATAGTACTACATCTTGTGAAAGACACAAGGTACAGTTGAACACCACTTCTGTGTTTGAAATATTTCAACGTATCGGGATCCATTTGGTTACCAGTGTTTTAGGAGAGCCGAGAAGAGTGAAAAAGACGAGAAAAACTGTTATTAAATTTTCAAAACGCAAATCTTCCTACCATAATAAATTCTCTCATAGTATCCATAATTAGAATCTTCTGTCAGAAAGAAGACAATCGTGTCCTTATTTCCAGGATTAATATAACAATATCTCTTCTCGAAGTGGTAATCAAATGACAAACACACGAACTCGCTGAAATGCAGACAGTCCTGGGCACAGACCTCAACAGAGGAATCAATGATCAGCACAGCATCTTTCGCGGACAATCGCTTGGAGTACGTTGTTTCAAACGCCATTAAGCCTGTAATAGAAGACAGAATCAATTAAGAACAATTTTGCCGTTCTATAAGCGACCAGCATTTTGAAATTCATGAAAGCAACGATGATATTTACTAAGATTGATTAATTGATTGATTTATTTATAAGGAAAGCCTACGGCATCTAGTCCCATTTACAGGTTGCAAAAAATACAGTCAAAACACAAACTACAGGTATAGACAAATACAATCAGAGAACAAGCTACATAGAAAAAGGGACGTATATACAACAGGGGTACCTAAGGAAGCACACAAGGAAATATAATTAAGAAAGTTAACTACAAAAATGGAATCTCTAATGTAAGTTTTAAACTGAGCACGATTACTGAAGAGATCAATATTTGGATGGGAAAGTAAAAGTTCGTTAAAACTGTCCATACACCTTGAATAGGTGATTTCAGTAATATAGATACGGCTACTAGGTGATCTAAAGGTTGGACAGGTGCGTAGATGTCTACTCGGAATATTAAAACAAAGCTAAAGGACATCTAGCAAGTTATAAATACCAGTTGCACATTTATGTAAAAACATCATGTCGAGACAAAAACGCCGTTGTCGTAACATTTGAATTTTAAAAACAGAGCAAAGGTTCTTCATACTGATCTGTTTGATATAAGGTATGGATCTTAAAACATAGGTATTTTTAATTACATATTTTCTTTGGGCACTCTCTAAAGTTGACTTGTGGGACTGGTGCTACAGCGTCCACACTACAGAACAAAATTCAAGACTACTTCTTACAAGAGACAGATATAGAGTTCTCAAAGTCCGAACTTGGTGAAATATCTTGGCATTGCGTTTTAAAGACACCATTATTAACATTATTACCAATGTGGGAAATGTGACTAGACCTGCCGAGGTTTTATTGTAAAGTACCTCCCAAATCTTTGACCTTGTTTACCTTTTCAAAGATATACAATAATTAAAATAAATGACAGATCTCCTGTTAGTAAAAGAAATTTCAAAATAGTTTTGGACATTCAAATCAAGTTTCCACACACTACTCTTAGCCTCCAATCTGTTAATGTCATCTTGAAGTTTCAACAATCTGATAAATTTTGTTTTTGTCTAAAAGTTTTAGCACTATTTGCATATAAAAGACACTTAACATCGCCACAACTGCTTAGTAAATCATTTATGCAAATACTAAACGAAAGATGACCAAGTAAAGACCCCCATGGTACACCGGAAGATACTGCATCCCATTCACAAAGATGATTGCCAATCGCTACTCTCTGCTTGCGGTCAACTAAGTAGAATTTAAGCAACTGAAATAATTGACCTGAAGAACCATGTCGCTGAAATGGGGCCGGGTTACCATCACATAACAACTCATTAAAGGGATATTAGCTGTCACCTGTTATCTAAGTATGCCCATGTATGGTAAAGGGGCGTTCCTTTGTATTCAAAATACCATGCGAGGGCGCTGTTTTTAAAAAGCGGCCACCCGCTTAAAATCTGTGATTGGTTAGATTTTCTCTTTCCATGGTAACTGTGGCAAAATTGGAACAGGTGACGGTATACCTTTAAAGGGATATTAGCTGTAACTTTTGATTAATTTTTCACTTCTCTCTTTCAATGTATCAACTTCAGAATTTTACTATAATCTGATCATCATGACCAAAGCCCGGTGCCCTGCTTGCCAACATAGCCTGTGTATGTGAAATTACCATTGTTATTGTTGATAAATGTATTCTAGTCCGGACCTGAATACAAAATTTAAACAATACCATTGCAGATTATACTCATATAAGGTATATTTATGAGCTAAATATTAGGAATTTCTCCATGGTTCAGGGATTCAAATCAGAAACTGCAGATGATACACAGAACAAACAAATTTTAAAAATGACAAAAGTTACAGCTAATTGATCTTTAAATGAGGCTGCATGATTGCTGTAGTAGATAACAGGGGCACCAAACTTGGTTCTGTGATGATGGCACTGATCTACAGCTGGTCTAAAATGCTGACACGCTGAGTTTATAGCTGAAGCGGTGAACAATAGAACCGAGATAATGACATACCCAAGACTGTCCAAGAGACCTGTCATGTAAAACCAAGAGAACCTGCCTGTCCACTGTATTCCCCTGTATACGAAGAATCAGCAGAATCAGAACAAGGATAGGGGCATTGCTTCTTGTGAAGAAAGGAATATATAAATAAAGTTACCGTTGTTAAAATTCAGATGAGGTCCAGCTGCCGAAATGGCAGTCTTGCCTGGAGGACCGTCTCAGGGCAAAAGAGGATAGGACAAGCCTACACGATGACCTCTTGACCCCCGCCACAGGTGGCGCTGTATGAACGTTTGCAGGAGATAAAAATCCTAACTTTTGTAACTTCTTTTACCATAGTTTGGGAAAAAAGAACGGCTATTTGTCTTGTGTTTAGAGCCCAGTCGCGCAAAATATCGATACGAAAGCAATGCTCTGTGGTACATTTTACCGCGTACGAGCTGTGTCATCGCGTTTATTGTCCAATCAACAGATTAAAATATAACTGATAAATTTAAAACAGTGCGATTTGATATCGATTATCTTGTACTGTTTATGCTTCTTTCCCCAAACCCGTTTTTGGTTTGCACATCCTTTTAATAAACTTCAACCTCAAAACTAAGTATGAACCTAGTTCTACCTTTCAAAGGTTCGATGTTGTGAGTTTCTCATCCGAGATGTCCTATAAAGAAATGTGTTTCATAGATGAACCCTTAAGAAAGCTTTGCAAAATTAAAAAGTTAGAGATATTTACCACATGTATAGTAGTGTTCATCACTTCCATCCGGACAATCACCGATGCCATCGCATAACATATCATATGTTATGCATGTACCGATCGGATCTTTGCACTGAAATTCATTTTTATTACATTCTAGAAAGGAAGGGAAGATGTCAAGTTATGCATCGTGCTCGGCTATTAATACATTGAGAATTGTCAGAAGGTCTAGCTTTTATCTGTCAAACATTTATAACAGAATTGATAACGTCAGGTATGTTATTGAATACCTTTGACTTTACGCTTTGCAAGTTAGAAATAAAAGAGTTTGTTTTTCTGTAACACAGCAAAGTTTGTTCTGTGTGACAGAATGTAGCAGAATTATTGGAAAAATGTATCTTAAAATACATGACAACGCAATACCGGTCTTTTTTAAAGAAACGGTTAATAAAGTAGATGTCAACTGCAAGTCGTAGATTAAAGAACATAACATATTTATCGAAAATACTGTACCACACTGTGCTTCATCTTCACTGTTGTAACAGTCAGCCTTCCTATCACACTTCCACCTTTCATCAATGCAGTATCCCTTAGGACTACCAGATGGGCAACGAAACTGACCATTACCACACGTGCCTATGTAAAGAAAGTGTATATATATATATATATATATATATATATATATATATATATATATATATATATATATATATATATATATATATATATATATATATAATTATATATATATATACATGTTTGTGTGTGCTTGTGTGTTTGCGTGTCTGTCTGTCTATCTGTGTATCGTAATTTTCTATCAGTTTGTTTATACCATTGTTTATCTGTTTGTAACACGATTGGAACTAATTTGGGATAATTGGATCGTTATATTTCAAATTTCTCAGAAATGTTAGGTGTCCTATGGCTGAATGTTGTGACATTACAAATTACTCATAAAAACAAGTTTGTAACATAAAAAGAAAAGCACATGAGGTAACATTTGCAGATTATTCCGACATTAATTCACCATCCAATTATCCCAAATTAGCTCAAAGCGTGTTTTGTGTGTTTGTTTATATAGATATGTAAACAATTCTTATTTGTTTTTGTTTTGTTTTTGTGAACTCAGTTTGTTAGCTGTATCTTTCTAAAGTCTACATTATTTGTCGGTTTGTCAGTTTTTACTTTTTACTGTAGACTCAGGTCAGTATATCGAGAAACGATAAAACGACAATTGCAAGGTATTGTACATTTGTATAACGCAACTCCCCCTTACACAGCTGCGCTTGGTTGCAGATCTTGTCATGATATAGTGAAGGTCTCCCTCAATTGTTTACTTCTGTCTTCTTCTTTCTAAAATGTTATATTGTATCAAAAATATTCAAAACAATATAAAGGACCTCTCACGAACAAACATACGTATATTCCTAATGATTTTTATTCTGTATGGTGTCGGAAAGTGATTCAATGTTGAAGGGGTCTACCCTTGAGGGGTCCTCACCGTATACCAGAGTGGTCAGGTATCACAAAGATTGCACTCACAGATACATATTAAAATCATGTTACATTCTTATTGTCGTCATCGTTTTCGACTTGGCATGACATTAATATATAAACTGCGTTCATCAACAAACATAGTCTACCTTGCATTAAAATGAGTGACTAGACATGGCAGGGGGAAGACCGGAGGGATTTAGCATTATTCTACGTATGAAATCATTTCAATTAATGATACCCTCCCCTGAAATGTTGTCCAAAAATTTATGAACTTTTCCAAAGTGAGACTTAAAACTATGCCACCCTCTCAAATCGTTTCAATTAATGATAACCACCTTTCCAAGTAGACCTTTAAGGTTATACTTTGTTCACACCCTTTTGTTTAAGTGCTGCTATCGCACAGTAAGTGAGGCTACCCACAATTCGCCATGATCTGTTACACACGGAGATCACTGACCGAAGCAAATTTGTTCTGTACACAGAACAGATCGTCCATATTTCAAAATTCTGGCATTATAGTTTTGATAATCGTAGTTTTCTGATTTCCCACTGTGAATAATGAGAAGATCAATCCTTTTTCTATGGAGAAGATAGCAATTTTGTAATTTTGTCAACACATATTTTGAACAGCCATTCACAATATTTTCAAGGAAACTAAGGGAATAAGTTGTATGTGTGTTGGCAAAAGAAAGGGTATCGATTTTTTTCAATGTTCGTGACAAAGGAAATTTGCATGTGTGACAGCTGGTCTGATGAGACCATCTTAGCTGCTGATAACTTTACCTTGACAAGTGTAAAATGTTTAGCATCTTCAAACATCGACTTCTTATTTAAGTAACTCCTGAATTTTAAAAGATTCAAGAATTTTGAACATAATTTTATCAGATAATCCTGAAATTGAATTCTAAGTTTCAAAATTTTAAGAAACTGATAAAATCGAAGAAGCCTTTAGCAAACAATGTCCGAGTGCACAAATCAAGAGGAATTGTGTGTAGCCTCACTGTGTATAGTTCCTTTATTCTTTGGAAATTAGCAGTTTTTTCGCAACTCACAATATCTTAGGTCTTACTTTAGGATACTACTTTAATGATAAACCCAGCTGGAGCACATAACAGCTCTTTAAAAGGGTGTGTGTGGCCTTTGGCCTCCCACTTTAAGTATACTGACATTTTTAGTGAGTTTCATATCGTTATAGTACACATATGCTCTTTTAGTTACCCTAGTCTATAAGGGTGCATTTATATCCATAATCAACCATCGACAAATTCGCAGATATACTAGTTTTGTATACAAAATATGCACTTTCAACTAGCCCTCTCTTGTCAAGTTCAAGGACATTTAAAATTAGCTCTGTATGGTAGCTAACGCTATTGTTACATATTACCTCAATAAAATGTCCATTACTCTAACTTTTGACGATTTTCGATATTTTTATTCGTACGGTAAACCATAGTTTCCCGTTCTACTCTTCAAAGCATGTTGACTATTTAGCTTTTCAACATGGCGTATATAGGTGTAAAATGCATTGTTATTGTTTACATTTGAATCATATTGCAGACCAGAATTCACTTGTTAACAATGACAATGCACTCTATACATACATACACTGAGTTGACAAGCTAAATTCTTTTACCATTGATTACAGATATTTTTAATAACTCATTACAGTCTGGCTTTGTACCATCCGATTTAAAAGATGCAGTCGTAAAACCTCTTTTGAAGAAACCTTCACTAGATCATAACACTCTTAAGAATTATCGCCCGATTTCAAATCTCCCATTCCTATCAAAGGTTCTCGAACGAATTGTCGCTCGTTGACTTAAAGCTCATATTGTCTCAAATTCTTTAGATGAACCCTTACAATCGGCTTAAAAACAAGGCCACTCTCCTGAAACAGCTCTATTAAAGGTCACTAACGCTATTTTATGTGCACTTGATTCTAAGCAGGATGTATTTTTAGTTATGTTAGATCTTTCTGCCGCCTTTTATACGGTTAATCATGAAATTTTGTTAGAGCGTTTGCACCATCGTTTCGGTGTCTCTGATAATGCTTTGATGTGGTTTAAGTCATATCTCTCTGATCGAAGACAAGCGGTAATCATAAATTCTACCCAGTCGCCCTATTATCCTCTGGAAACAGGTGTACCGCAAGGGTCAGTCCTTAGCCCAATTTTATTTAATGTTTACACATCCCCCCCCTAGGCGACGTAGTTGCTCGTCATGGTTGTAAATATCATTTTATGCCGATGACTCAAATCTGTACATGTCTTTTCGACTTGAAAATTACCATGTCACTTTAAGTAATCTTGAATCCTGAGTCTCAGATGTCATAGCCTGGATGTCGTCAAATTTTCTACGCCTTAATGATGATAAAACAGAATTGTAATTTTCTCTAAGAATTTTGACTTTTATTCAAGTCTTGAGCGAAGTCTTCGTATAGGTGATGCGCTGATTTCAACCCAATGTCAAGCAAAGAGCCTTGGCGTCATTCTTGATTCCGGTCTCACTATGAAATATCATGTTAGTCATATTTGTCGTTCTTCCATGTTCCATATTCGCCGCATTGCCCTCATTCGTAAGTACCTATCCAGATCTGCCACTGAACAACTTATCCATTCGCTTGTCTCCTCACGTATAGATTCTTGTAATTCTTTGCTGTATGGCTTACCACTGTATTTGATTAATCGCATTCAGCATGTTCAAAATGTAGCAGCCAGAGTTATAACTCGGTCAAAGCGTTCTGATCATATTACACCATTTCTGCAGGAACTTCATTGGCTACCTGTACACCAGCGTATCATTTACAAGATTTTAATTATTACTTTTAAATGTTTATATGGTGCTGGTCCACAATATCTGCAGCCCCAATTTTATGGAACGAGCTTCCAGTGAACATTCGTTCTTGTAATAATTTTATTACTTTTAAACGTACGCTTAAGACACACCTTTTTAAGTTGGCTTTCTCTATTGATTAGTCTTTATTATGATTTTGCTCGTTTTTAACTTTCTCGACCAATTATATTTTTATTGGTTATCAATTTTCTTATTGTAATGTATCTTTTAGCGGCAGAGATCACTTTTTCTGTGGAGCTTGTCGCTTTACAAATAAATTATTGTTACTATTATTATTATTATTATTATTATTACAAGTTTAGGGGCTATAAGTATTATATAGAAATCTAATAACAGTTCATTGAAGTTGTGGATATTCTGAAAAAGAGGTGTTGTTTATTTTAATTTTGTCAATAGGGGTGACTTCTAATTGTCGTTCCTTTTGACATCACTACCCTTATGAAACGATGGCCAATAAAAACGCATTCTCGTTCGTGCAGTTTGATAATAATGTATCAATCACAATGACACAGAAATTATGCCTCCTCCCGGCAAAAGGGCCATGGCCAATTTTTAGCCCTGCTACAGTATGTCTAAGTGCTGAAAGGCCATGTTGCTGTCAGGTTGTCATGGCGACCTTTAAAATTTGCATACTATTCTGAGTGTGAAACGGGTTGTTAATGGTTCACAAAACTTTTGAGTCCCACTGTCGTCCGTTATACCTGTTTCCTTGGGTATTAAAGGTGTGCAAGTATACACATCAAAAGACTAGAAAATTTACTTCATGGGCAGAATCTCGTAAAATAGCCTTTTCTTGTCTGGTTAACGAAAAAAGATACCCCTGATCTAAAATATGCATGGTTTTAAATAAAAAAACCTGTGGTTACCTAAATGGTTACCATGGCAACATGAAACAAAAATGAACATGGAGTTCATGCTGTGATAAATACATTTAGGAGAGCATTTGCATAGTAACTGGGATTACTTTCAATTGAATTTGGAAAAACTTTGAAATTTTAAAACGCAAATAGGTTACTATGGAAACACAGGGCAGAAAAAATGGATATCATGTTTTGTCTTTCTAACCCGAAATAACCCTTTGGTATAATATTTCTGTTGATAACTGGATTTTTACACTGGATATTTGGTCTTTCTTACCCAAAATATCCCTTTGATATAACATATTCTGTTGGTTACTGGATTTAAGGTCGAATCTCTGAAAAACTGGTAATTTTTACTCCTGAATAGTTACCATGGAAACATCTCACATTAAATGAGTATGATTTCTTTGGTGTGCTAACAAGAAAAACCCTTATTATCATTTTTTTTACATCAATCAATACTTCTCTAATAGAAATTTGGGAAAAAGTAACATTTTCCATCCCAAAATAGTTACCATGACAACTCGAAACATTAAGATAAGTCTGGTTTATATGTTCTCTGATCCGAACTCCCCCACTAGGTAATTTTCATATTAATCAAAGTAACTTTTCATGGGATATTAAAAAACTGAAATTTTCAACCCCTAAAATGGTTACTATGGAAACATGGGGCAGTGAAATCGATATCATATTTGGTCTTTCCGACCCAAAATACCCTTATGGTGAAATTTTCACAGAAATTGAACATATTATTATTCGCGTTATTATTTCTATATAATACTTATATTAATTATTAAATACTGTATATCCGAAACATGCATTTGGGAATAGAAATAAGTTTTTTACTATAACTCAAACGGGATTCGAACCCCCACACACTTCACGGCAACATCGCCTAGCTGCTAGGCCTCAGACAAAACCAGTCGGCCACAATCAAACTTGTCCGAAATGAAAATTGTGAAAAAAAATATCAAAAGTTAGAGTTACTGGCTCTTTTAAATCCAACTTGCGATGTATATGAGTGTATATAAATTTTCTACACACCGCAAGTCATAAAATAAAGTAAAATGAAGATACGAATAGATCATTTAAAATCGTAATTCCATGTGAATCTACGCGTTTTGCAGATAGATTTATATGTGTCTACAAGAGGCTCTGGTAATTCTACAGCTGAGAGATATACCTACCATGCTTGTGATATCGTCTGTTCAACTATTGAAACGATGATAATGATGACGATGATTACTAATTTTCCACACCTCATCAGTAATATTCCACTCTCACCAGCTTATGGGGTATACATTTTCCAGCTTATTCGACATGCAAGAGCATGCAGTTCATATGGTGATTTTGTAGAGAAACATGGCCATCTCTCTTACAAACTTTAAATCCAGGTTACACCAGAGCAAGACTTGTCTCAAACGCTTTTTAGGCAGGTATTTCAAGCTGGTAGATAAATACAGTATCTCTCTTCGACAAATGATCGCTGATGGCATCAGTGATATTGGGCCTTAGTTAGTGACCACTATCTATCTGACTTACAGATTGATATATGGTGGGTGCCACATGTTGGGTAGGATGCGCTTACTATTTTCGAAACACCTGACATCACTTCTTGGTCTTTTGGCCAGAGGTCCATATATCTTCCTTTCATGAATTTGACGTAGTTTGTGTACCGTCTATTTCCTGTCTCTTTTGTGCTGTTTTGTGTCTATGTTCACAACTATTTTCTTACGAATTCTGACCTAGTGTTATAGGATTATGGATTGGTATGATTGCGATTATTTTTTTTTCGACAATAATGACAAAACAACGATTACAACTCTTATGGTGATAAGGTTGGTGAAAATTCGAAGAATACAATCCTAATTGTAGGAGTAATGAAACGAAAACATGTGCAGAAAGTTGGTATTGTATTTGGGTAGTAAAAAATGAATAATTGAATAAATAAATATGTTTTGGAAAGGAAGGAGGCAAAGAACCACTGATTTCACGTTAGCAAACTGCCTTTGCAATAACTAGTTTTCTTCATTACTTTTGCTGCTACAACACCTCGCTCAACCAATCATGACCCTCCCTTAACAGTAGTAGAAAACAAATATGAACCCGCTTATTAACATCAAGTCCCTGATTTAATTACGGTGCCTTAGTTTTCACGTGAAGAAGAAAGTTCAATGTAGAACGCTTTTTTTGCTGAATTTAACGAAGCGGCAAAGCCAAGTGGTATACTTTACAATGAAACATACACGTAAAGAACTCTAAATTAATATGTAACAAAACACTCTTAGCTTCCGTCTTTGGTACTATCCTATCAACGTTATATATTTTATGTTTCATGACAAATTGTGATCTTTTTTCGATCAAGGTAGGAGTCAACACTCCCTAAATGTCAATATTGCAACAGTTTCACAAAGACCCGAATGCCTGCTTTAAACATTAAAAAATCATTTATGAGATCATCTTTTGAATACTTACCATAGTCGCACCCATCTTCATCACTCATGTCTTTGCAGTGGTTAATACCATCACATACAAGGTATTGCTTAATACAAAGTTTACCAGTTTTACATGCGAAGTCACTTCTTAGGCAGGGAGCTAGAAGAAAGATGAACCGATTTTACCTTTTAAAGTAATTCCTTTCGCAGTAATTCAATTTTGTCAAAGATTTCTAATGACTGAAATGTCTTTAAAATGTGTACTTTTTAACTTATCAGCGTAATGCGTTTTGCAGAAACGTTCGTTGAAATATGATTTTTGATACTCGTGACACCTTGAAAAAAGTCAAAGACTCTTCTGTTATATAAAATATCGATTTCAAAGAAAATACATATCTATTATTAAATTTCTTTCCTTTTCACTATTTTAAAGTTAGATCGTTGTCATTGCTTTGATACATTACCAAAACTGCTTGTTGGCTCATTTTTCATAAAATGAGTGTTGAAGTGGAAATATTGAATTTGGCGCTTTCTCCTTCATGGAATCATGTATCTGTTTCAAATGCGTTGGATGTTTTTCATAAGATTGGTCTTGACAGACATCAAGCAAAAAATATTAAAATCACGGAGAAAATCGAGAGACTTAAATGGGAGTTTTCCATGGTGGAAATATACTAAACATATACGGTTATCCAAAGAACTGTAAAACAGGGGCACAGAAGGGTACATACCATAATACGGAAGTACGAAATCTTCATCAACTACACGTATCCTTTGATGTTCCGACTTCAGGATCTCTGTTTTCCGAATTTTATTTGTGTTGCAGACAGTTACCGTCGGAAATGACAGCTTTGGTACAGTAACAAGATCAAACTTGGGTAAGGAAAAACAGAAAAAAATTATTAATTATATCATTAATTAATTAAAGGGATATAGTCGTCGGAACTGCGCTCAAAGGTCGTATGGGACCCATACGACCCATGGCAACAATGTATCAAAGGCACAATGGTGATTGATGACAGTTAAAACATGTCTGTCATAATCTATCATCGTATAATTTAAATGTTGCAGCTATGATGATGAGGTGCATCTTGATATCGTGCACGAAATACATTGTTTGTAAACAAGAAACTCGCACACGCGCAGTTCCGACGACTATATCCCTTTAAACTGAAAACGCACATGTTCTTCAGAGCATACATTGTGGTTTAGCCGTTGAGCGTCAAATAGCAAAACATTGTTTTGGGATTTTGGCGTTATATATTTTTTGCTGATTGATTGATTGATTGATTGATTGATTGATTGATTGATCGATTGATTGATTAAGTAAGTAAATAAGTATCAATAAGTGAATAACAAATAAGTGAGATAAAAATTGCAATCAACTGAGAAAGTAAAGAAGTTAGGCACTCACGGTTTTTAATATTTTTCTCAATATAATTATCACAATAATAATAATAATAATAATAACAAGGCAGTATTGCTGAAGGCAATGAGTACTTTGGCCGTGATAGAGTAATTTTGAGGACAATATATACTACTATTCAAATATGGTCTTGAATTTCCTCCTGTCAATTAGGCATTTGATTAACTGGTTATTAAACGAAGCAATGGCATGACAACAGCAAAATATGTCTAGCAATTTTTGTGGAGTTTGAGGCAGGGGTTCTTTATTTATCGTGGAAATTGCTTAAACTCCTTATTTATTCAAATTACAGCAACTTTTTTTTGTTCTCGATGGTAGATGTCTAATATTAAGATGGGCATATTTAGATTCCTACCCTATAGTTATCCCTCTATACCAAAAATCGGACATCCAGCTCTAATGGCTTGCTCAGAATTACACATGCGCATAATTAATGAGTACAATATGTGGTGTCATAAGGTGTCCCATCATACCAAATATGAAGGGTGTAGCACTTGTGGTTACTGAGTTGTGGACAAATATATATATTTGAGGTCAAAGGTCATTGAGGTCACGTGACATTTTGTCAAAATAATTGTATTGCTAAGTTATTCCTATACACCAAAAATCAGACCTCTAGCTCTATTGGCTCGCTCAAAATTAGATATGCGCATAATTAATGAGATACAATATGTGTTGTAATAAGGTGTCTTATCATACCAAATATGAAGGATGTAGCACTTGTGGTTACTGAGTTGTGGACAAATACATATATATTTGAGTTCAACGTGATAGAGGTCACGTCACATTTTGTCATAATAATTGCATTGCTAAGTTATTCCTATATACCAAAAATCAGACCTCTAGCTCTATTGGCTCGCTCAAAATTGGATATGCGCATAATTAATGAGGTACAATATATGGTGTCATAAGGTGTCCTATCATACCAAATATGAAGGGTGTAGCACTTGTGGTTACTGAGTTGTGGACAAATATGTATATTTGAGGTCAAAGGTCATTGAGGTCAAGTGACGTTTTGTCAAACAAATCATATCCCTATATACCAAAAATCAGACCTCTAGCTCTATTGGCTCGCTAAAAATTAGATATGCGCATAATTAATGAGGTACAATATGTGGCGTCATAAGGTGTCCCATCACACCAAATATGAAAGGTTTAGCACTTGTGGTTACTGAGTTATGGACAATAATGTATATTTGAGGTCAAAGGTCACCAAGGTCACATGATATTTTGTCAAAGAGGTCTGAGATATCTGCATGAACCGATGGACTCACTGATGGACTCACGGACGGATATGACCAATCTATAAGCCCCCTGGACTTTATCCGTGGGGACAAAAAACTGTTTTACTGCATCCTTTAGGCAATATGAATACGATGAGAAACTAAATTTGTATTTTTCTTGGCCTTATACATGGGAGTCTATGGAGAACTGCCTTATACATGGGAGTCTATGGAGGTGTAAACTAAAAAGTCCTCTAACACGGCCAAATTCGATCGCATTGTGAAACAAATCGACGTGCATCTGTATGGGGTCGGGTACTATTCTTGTGCAAAGTTTGAAAGAAATTGACCAGGGCATGTCTGAGATATCTGCGTGAACGGGACGGACGGACGGACTGACATGACCAAACCTATAACTCCCCCAGGACTTCGTCCGTGGGCACTAAAAACAACGCAACAGTTATTACACTGCACAGCTACACCGGCGGTAGGTTCATATCCAGAGCCCCGTACGGTCTGCCGCCGTCGCTTGAAAACAATCTCATAAACCTGGCAACTGTGTATGGGCAGCTGGATGCTTGACTTCCCGGAGAAGGCGAGCTGTCACGTTCAAGCTCAGGATTATTTGTCGATCAAATTTCAGTAAATTTACCTAATACCTAGATGAAATTTTGTCTATAGGCTGAAATTTCGCCGAAGTTTGACAAAATTGCATAGATTTTTCAGGTTCATATCCGACATTTTTGAGTTTAGAGTGCAGACAGAAATAAGTTTCGAGGCAACATGGCTGCGACCCATGTTGACCTTAGCCCTGCGTACGATACTATGTGCTACAGCTAACACACAGCATCGTACGCAGGGCTAGCGAGAGAGTTGCCGACATCGACGGTTATTTACGAGAAGTGAATAAAAGACTGTCATTTTTGGAAGCGATCGAGTAGCTGAGGTAGGCTGGGATACGACTTGGGCCCAAGAACGCTGAATTTTGGCAGTAATTTGGCTTTTTACGTCAAGTCCCAAAATGGATTTGAAGTCACCGACCCTACGTACGCGTACGGGTCTTTGCAGGGCTGTGGTGAGCGGGGCGATTAGCTGTAGCGGAACACACAGCATCGTACGCAGGGCTAGTTGACCCCAAGTGAAAATGTGTTCCCGATCAAATCTTCCTATATTTTTTTAAGAATTTTCGACAAAATCATTGCTTCTTAAATCTTTTGTAAAATATAAAATACTAAAATAAAAATACGATGTGCCATGTCTCCAGATTTCTAAAATATCGTTCGTTGACCCTTCGGCGGAATATTCATTTCGCAAACTTGTGACGCAGTTGAAATTCAATACTGACCGCCAAATAATCTTAATGAGACGAGATCATTCTAGACATCCTCCAAATTATCCAACCATTCGCGTTAGAGTTCAGGTCGCTTAGAGTATCATAACATTCTTCGGCCTTCGTTTAGATCGACCCTAATCTCTCCCATTTAGAAAATAAATACACAAGCTACCTTGACAAAACTTCGTGCACCATCCAGGACCAAACGCACTACAAATCTGTCTTGACGTCATCATCTCCTTACATGGTAATCGGAATACCGTATTTTTTAGCAAAGGAGACACAGAATACGTCGGAGTATTCAGTTTCAAACGTATTACATTGTGTGATGTTGTCCAAAAAAGGTAATGTTACTGCAGTGGTATAAATTACAAAAACACAAAAGTTCAAATCAGTTTATTTTGGACTGGCTTTACCCAACATTTCATATTGTTTCTTATGCCAGATTTGACCACGTGCTTACTGGCGACCCCTTTACATGCAAATTTTGTGTCAAATGGTGTGTTCTCCTGGAAAAAACAAACGTACGATTTCTATATGAAGGAGGCGAAATTTGCCCTCAAAACTCGAAACCACCCCTTTATGGGGTGTACCTAGCTATTTTGAACGAGCTTCTCGAATCTGCAGCTCTATTTCGAAATGATGGTCTGGTTTTCTCAGCTCAAGGATAAGTGTTCTCCATCGCTGTGGGCATTACTATTCTCAACTGGGGGTGCAGTTTCCAGTCGTAATGTTTTTCATTGTGTCCGGGATATAAAACCTTTCCTTTTTACACTTTTGCTTTGATTAACACTGGTCCACATCTTGTCAGCGATTAAACATGTTTCAAGTTTAAATGTTAAATTCTGGTCTCGAGCCCTCTTGTTCGACCAAACTGAAATTACCCCTCCCACTTTGGCTCGTCCAGTGGGTGTAGCAAGGGTCGTGCCATCGCCTAGGAAACGGAGGGTGCATTAATTGTTGCATTTCGATGCACATTTTGATTATATTCAGAAGATTTTGTGGCAAAAACTCAGATGGAGAAGCATTAATATTCACATCTCACTTATTCAAGACTGGCTGAGAGCAGCACTTCCATTCAGTTAACATCATTACGCCATTTATTATGCCAAGAAAGA
Organism: Ptychodera flava; assembly: GCF_041260155.1. Classification (NCBI taxonomy): domain Eukaryota; kingdom Metazoa; phylum Hemichordata; class Enteropneusta; family Ptychoderidae; genus Ptychodera; species Ptychodera flava. The sequence continues at coordinate 31,255,335 of NC_091949.1, forward strand.
TGAAGCCAAGACTTTTGCCCTCCCTGGTCTCAGCCAGAAATGGTTATACCTTATGTATATATATATATATATATATATATATATATATATATATATATATATATATATATATATATATATATATATATATATACACACAGACAGACACAGACGGACAGACAGACAGGCAGACACACACACACACACACATATATATATATATATATATATATGTATATATATGTGTGTGTGTCTGTGTGTCTGTGTCTGTGTCTGTGTCTGTGTATCTGTCTGTGTCTGTCTGTCTGTCTGTGTGTCTGTGTCTGTGTCTGTGTTTTGGTAATTTATGTCAAAGCACTTTGCTTGAACTTGAAGGTGAAAAGTGCATGAAAGTGCATGTGTGTACAAGAAATTTGATTTTTGGATTTTGTCGAAAATAGTGATTCACTATACATGGTAGCCCATAAGAAAACTCAGAACAATTTTTTTTCAATATAAAACTAGCAATATTTATCGATCTTTAGACGTTTCTATAATTGATATAAATGTTCTTAATTGGAATTGGATGGATACAAGTGTATAAATGTACAATAAAGTTGATTTTGGAATTTCACCGAAAGTGTGGATTCACTTTCCATGGGACTCTATGAGAAAACTATGTCTATTTTTTCAATATAAAGCTAGCAATATATGTGTATTTATAGATGCTCGATAATTGGTATAATGTACTTGATTGAAATAGGGCGGTTACAAGTGCATGTGTGTACAAGAAATTTGATTTTGTCATTTCACTGTGAATCCGGATCCGCTATGCATAGGAAGCAATTAGAAAAGTATGAGTAATATTTTCTACAGTACTTTACTATTTAAATCTGTGCATGTGTAGACGCTTGATAATTGACATAAACATACTTGATTAGAATGGGCTGGTCACGCATATGTGCACAAAAAATTTGATTTTGTAATTTCATTGAAAATCATAGACGGACGATCATGGTAGTCGATGAGAGTAGTCTATGGTAGTCTATGAGAGACATGAACAATTTTTTTAATATAAAACTGGCAATGTTTGTGCATTTATGGACGTTGGATAATTGATATGAATGTAGTTAATTAGAATAGGATGGTTACAAGTGCATATGTGTACAAGAAATTTGATTTTGGAATTTTACTGCAAATGTTGATTCCACCATATATGGCAGTGCATAAGAAAGCTACAAATCTTTTGTTTTACAATTATACTAAACTAAGTAAATCTGTGCTTTTGTAAGAGTACAGCTGCATTATTATTGATAACTATTGAATTCAAGTCTGACCTTGAATTCATTTGTCGACAATAACAGTAGTCATTACATGTGTATGGGCTTTGTTGATAAGCAGAATACAGGGCATACTAACATACTGTAAGAAGCTGGACATGAAACTACATTTGATACTCGGAACAAGAAAACTAAAAGTATGACCAAAGTGTGTAGCAAATGTTCCTTTTGTCTTTAATTGTAATATAGCAAAGGCAGCCCCCTTCCGTGGGTAGGCTACGGCTATCGTTTCCTATCCACCTGCCCGGACCATAGACGTTTGGCAGGCGAAGATGGCCTCTTCATAATAATAACACTTGCAATGATCAGTATTATTGTGGCTACAACGCTGAAGTTCCCTGTCTCCGCGGGTAGGCCACATCAACTCGCAGATAACTCTATGATTGCAGTGACAATATCCAGCGCGTGGTATACCTTTAAACTTCTGTCACTTGACGAATACTGTTATATTGTTGATTTTCAACACTATCCACAGTGCTGCAGTCTCCAGGCTACAGCTGATGCTTTCACCAGTCGTATAATGTTGGCTCGGGCTGATCGAGAATCGCGAATTTTTATAGCAATGCTACATCGTCGCTTGTTGGATGACTTTACGTTTTAGCTGCTACGATGTTTTTCTCTACATTATGCGCTGAAAGAAATTTATTTCATTTATTTATTTATTCGATTGAACTTACATTTAGGTGTGGCTGTAAGGTCACAGTTTTATCGCCAGGTAAGATGTACATGTCCATTATTAAACATTGAGCTGTAGGCAGGGGACGCGATCATTCTTTACTGAACTCGACGGTGGCCAGGTCTCGTGCATCGCATACTGCGTGCTTCACTGCTTGCGGACCGTAGGGATTGGGTCCGTCGAGATCTGGTCCAAGTAAGGGTAAAAGTTGTAGCTTTCACAAATAAAAAAAACGTTAAAAATGCCTTCCATTGTCTACATTTATCGCATCATTCAAAACCTTCGTCATGTTCTGCACGAACGACTATCGTTTAAAACGGTTTCCATTGCGATGAATTGGACATGGTCTGTTCGTATAGGAGAAAGAATAGATAGATAACAATATTTATAGAGCGCCTAGTTGTCATCAGGGATGCTCTGGAGCTGAACAGAAAATAATTACAATAATCTCTCTTAAATAGGTAGATTTTGAGTTTAGACTTAAAACTATCCACAGTTGGAGCACGGGAAACTTTGTCTCGAAGTTGGTTCCATAGAAGAGGAGCAGTGTACATGAAAAAATAAAGACCTGTCTCCATATCATTTAAGCTTTGTTCTCGGGACTTTCAGTTTCAGTTTACAACTACAGCGAAGAGATCTACATGGCTTATGATGTTCAATAAGTTCTGTGATGTATTATGGGGCTAATTCATTGATGGCTTTATACGTCAGAAGCAAGACTTTGAATTGGATTCTGTACATAACTGAGAGCCAATAAATCGTTTCAGAGTGTGTGTGTGATGTGATCAAATTTCCTGGAGCGAGTAACAAGACGAGCGGCACAATTTTGGGCTCTTTGTAAAAGTCTGAGTTATGAATATCGTATTCAAAGAATCCCGGTTCATGACGTCGAACAGTAATGCAAACTTTATATTCGTCATGTTCTACAACACAACGGTGGCGATTGAGGCCAGTTCATATGATACTTGTCCGTATTTTAGTGGTAATGCCGTTCAGAGCTGTAGCATAATGGGGCAAGGGGGCAGCTGTCCCCCCACCCCCCGAATTTTCCATACAGTCAATATTTCAGTATTTTAGTAGCAAAGCATTCATTAATTGATGATTTGTATTCAATCCAGCACATACATGTACAATAGCATGGTAACATACATAATTCATACCGGCTTGGACGTCGCCCAGGTTAATAAGGTACCGACCAGCTACACAGGACACAGTAGCTCTAAAACCGTGTGTCCCTCGGATAATCCTTCGGGATGTTACTAAGACCTCATACGTGCATTCAGAGGGCAATTTGTATCACAGAATTGGAGAATGCTATCAGACAATTAAACCATGCAAGTTGCTACTGACTGACTGATTAAAATCATCTCCAGTTCGTGATTTTACAGGTTACATCACTAAATATGGCATTAAAAACTGCAAAATTTGCAGTATGCTCATCAGTGCAGAACAGTTCAGTAGTAGTTTGACAGGGAAAGCCTATACTACTACAGAAATTTGCAAGAAACTTGCGAGAAATGGACACTTTCTCGCTTTATTGCGAGAAGTAAGAATACATACCTTCATACATACATACTTTCTCGCTATCAAGCTGCGAGAACTATGTTTTCTCGCTCTGCATCTGCGAGAAATTGAATTCACGCAATCAGCCAGTGGGAAATTACTTTTTCTACTATGAAAGACGTGGTTTGCTTTTGTGAAATGCTTACACAGAGGAGTTCAATTTCTCGCAGATTGATTGCGAGAATTCTGTTTCTCGCACATACAGAGCGAGAAAACACAGTTCTCGCCAGCTGATTGAATTCTCGCGAAATGATTGCGAGAAAGTATGTATTCTCGCTAACTTCTTGCAGAAAAGACAAGAGACGAGAAAGTGTCCATTTCCCGCAAATTTCTGTACTAGTGCTATTCTACCAGATGTCTGGAACCTCTGGATTGCACTTCGAAAAAGGTAATTTATGAAATTGAGTGTTCTTTGTGTGGGCTCATTTATATTGGTGAAACAGGAAATAGCTTATGATCCAGAATGAACAGACATCGCTGTGGAGTGAATCGATCTTTGGACGTGCAACTTTATAAGATTTTAACCAAGATGATCACTCTACTTTGTCTAGTCGTGTTCGTATTCTTGAAAAAATATACCATCCAACCGACAGCCCAACACTTGGTTCACCATTCCGTATACAGAGAGAATACCACTGGATTAGTCAGTTAGGTACAGCAATGACTTATGGCTGTAATGACAAAATCAAAGATATAGGCAATCTCTCAAGTCCTGGTTGTTCAGAAGGGAATTTGATGGGCCTCTTTTAGTCTTGGACATGGGCGTTACCTAATACCATCGGCCTAAATTAAACACATCTATTTCTAAATGCCATGACAAATTTCATGAAATGCTTCCATTTTTACAGAAGCCTTTAATTCTCCACCACATGAAATTTCGTACCTCGTTATTTGCTCTTTCTATCAAGGACTTGATAAGAAGTTTGCATACCTATGCATGCATTGGGATTGTCTTTGACCGATCCAAACAAACTGACTGGTCAGTATTATTGCTGATATCCAATATACAGACTATAGAAGCCTGTTCGTGCTTAAACTATATGAAGATCGTCATTTCATACATCTTCCATTTACAAACAAAGGAATTGATGACATTAATATCAGCAATATACTTCACAACAAAAAGGTTACATCAACTATACCTGTATACTCTAAGAACTAGTCTGTACCTATTCTGTCATTTCGGTACACCAAGACTATCTGTAATAAAATATTCAATTACAATAAGGCATTGCGGCATGTAAAAATTGATGAATTCCTTCAAACACCAGCATCCTGTGACTGCTCTACGTCTCCCTTCAAATATACTCCAGTTGGCCATGTCATCACTGGTGACCTGAACTTGGTTGAACATCACCACATTCGTAAGATATTATCTTTTGGACCCAAGTTCAGAGAGCCTCGCAGGATCAACTGGAGCCATAATTTTAAGATCATTATGGACTCTGTTGAGGAATATGCCAGGAAACGGACTAAAGGGGAGAATGTAGAGCTAGACACACTGTCAGAATGGGTCAAATCTGTGAGTAAAATAGTCCGTGCCCGTATTTACAGACTTAATACACATATTTGCTGAACCCACAATTCTGTATTTAAAGATTCGGATGCTGTTAAGTGTCTGAATGATATCCATGACAAATATGTTGTCGTCCCTGCTGATAAAGCTGCCAATAACATTGGATTTGTCTGTAAGAAATTATTTTGAATGTCTTATGGCCGAACTTTGAGTAACTAAGACCTCAACCAACTCCACTTAAAAACAATTTATGTCCAACTTAACTGAAATTTTGGCAAACCATAAGTCATTCATGGATAATTTTAATATTTCAACGGAGGATGACCGCAATAAGTTGCCTAGCTTATACTGGATACCAAAACTTTACAAAACATCATACAAAGCTAGGTTTATCGCAGGGTCTTCAAAATGTTCAACAACAGAATTATCGAAGATGCTGACTTCTGTTCTTCGTACCGTTAAAAGGGGACTTCAGTTATACTGTGATGCTGTCTTTTCTAGGAGTAGTATAAATCAAACGGGGATATTGATAAATTCGAAATAACTCTTAGATAATTTGAAATCAAGATCTGTTTCAAACATAACATCTATTAAAACTTTCGATTTTCCATATTGTAAAGCACAATAACACATGATAAATTGAAAGTTCGCTTCAAAAACATCATCAACCAACCATATTTCTACAAAAACTGGTCACTGGTCACTGGTCACAAATATGTAGTATTAGGGTATAATGCTACATATTTCGTTAAAAATACTACCAACGCTAAAGTTTTTTATACCGAGAAAGCCATTATCAGTATATAGTATGCTAGATTTCCTCATCGACAACATGTTTGTTGAATTTGGAGGACGCATTTTTCGACAGTGTATAGGAATTTTTATCGGTATTAACTGTTCTCCCTTACTTTCTGACTTGTAATCAAACAGAAAAAGGTCCTTGTTGCTAGAACTTTCAACTCATTATTTAGATACATAGACGATGTTATTTCAATTAATAACTCTAAATTCGGTGACTATCTCGCTATGATTTATCCTCTGGAATTGGAGATTAAAGAAACTACAGAAACGGCCTCTTCTGCTTCATATCTGGATATTTTCCTTGAATTTGACTCTGATGGTCACCTTTCTACTAGGCTATATGACAAGAGAGATGATTTCAACTATAATATTATCAATTTCCCACATCTCATCAATAATATTCCACTCTCACCAGCTTAGGGACTGGTCAGTTTCTTCAGCCTGGGGGGGGGGGGGCGGTGGATTCATGGGGGGGGGTCACCTGTTTTGACTTTGGTGATAGGGGGGTCACCATGTTTTTGAAATGCCCAAAAGGGGGGGGGGTCAGTGTGTTTTTGAATTTTGACACAGGCTCATCATTGCCTAAAATGCTAGTGTCAGCCACAAATTTCATCATTCAGTTGTATTTTTCGGCGCGCCCTTTGGGCGCGTAACTTTAATAATCAGTCATATTATTCAGCACGCCCAACTTTAACATATCAAGCATACATACATTAGAGATATCAGTATGTTCAATATTTTTCAGCGTGCTCTTCAAGCTCATTACTTTAATATATCATACATCTTTCAGCATGCCCTTCAGGTGCGTGACTTTAATATACAAGACATATATATCAGAGATATCAGGATGTTTCATATTTTTTGGCGCGCCCTTCGGGCGCCATACTTTAATAAATCAGAGATATCTTGATGTTTGCTAAGTGAAAGTGTACCATTATGAAATCTGCATTTTATATGAAAAGGATGACAAATTCCTGATACTTTTCTGTTCTCTCTGTGAGAATTCAGTATGAGAAAGCAACATGCACAAATATTTCACAATATATATTTGATACAGTGACTTATTTTAGTGATAGAAAAATGACAAGATATCTTTCCTTCTCATTGATGCAATTATTTTCCTTTGTTTCATAGGTTTTCTGTAGAAAGATGCTTTTTATGAACAAAATAAACAGTTAAAAAAGGCAGTTTTTGTCATTATTAGCTGTGCTTTTATGGTTTCAATGTTACACAAGAAAAGGTCCTCTCAGACACTGTACACATCAGATTTGGCTAAAAAAGCTCTCTATGGCTCCTCAGTAGATTTAATTGGATGGTTGGCAAGTCTTAACACCCATCAAAGTTTTGATTCACTGCTTTTTTCTCTTTGATATTAATGATTGACATCCATTTCTGTACAACAGTTCAGGACATCTGGTTAAGCAGAGAAAGTGTGAAATACATTCACAGCTCATTCAAAATACAGCTCATTCAAAATGTACTGTATTTAACTTTTAAGATTGACACTTTGAAATTCCTATCTTACAACTGACATGTCAACAATTTCACTAAAACATAGAATGACTATTCAAAATATAAATATATGTAAAATGTAAAATATAATATATATATATATATATATATATATATATATATATATATATATATATATATATATATATATATATATATATATATATATATATATATATATATATATAATTTATGCCCATCTTTTGTTTTACCTTTGTCGCGCCCGGGAGGTCACCCTGTTTTAGAAATTTGGAATAGGGGGGTCACCCTGTTTTCAAAATTTGGAATAGGGGGGTCAGCCACTTTTTGACGTCGGCAAAAAATAATCCACCGGCCCCCCCCCCCCCCAGGCCGAAGAAACTGACCAGCTTATGGAGTATACATTTCCAAGCTTATTCGATATGCAAGAGCATGCAGTTCAAATGGTGATTTTGTAGAGATACATGGTCATCTCTCTTACAAACTTTAAATCCAGGTTACACCAGAATAAGACTTGTCTCTACATTCAAACGCTTCTTTGGCAGGTATCACAAGCTGGTACATAAATACAGCATCTCTTTTCGAGAAATGATCGCTGATGGCATCAGTGACACTGGACCTTAGTTGGTGACCACTACCTATTTGACTTACATATTAATATATGGCGGGTGACACATGTTGGGTAGGATGCGCTTACTATTTTCGAAACACCTGACATCACTTCTTGGCCTTTAAGCCAGAGGTCCATATATCTTCCTTTCATAAATTTGACTTTGGTGTGTGTACCTGTGCTTTACTGTGCTGTTCTGTGCTGTTTTGTGTCCATGTTTATAACTAGTGTATTACGAATTTTGACCTACTGTTATGAATTACGAATTGGTATGATTGCGATTATTATACAAGCGTACATTGACTTAGATACTGTGTAACTTAACTTTCGATTTTGCAATTTCAAAGTAACAAATCTCGAGTAAGTACGTGCGTCAGTGTCAATGCCGCACAAAAAGAGTGCAGTGGTGGCAGTCCGTTTCATTGCATTCCCGTTTTCGTGCGCATGGGAAGGCTGTGGTAAGGCGTGCCGGCTGCAGGTTCCAGCTATGCATAGGCGTTTCACAGTGTCAGTAAATTTCATTTGAATCGAGCATATCAGGTCACAAGTGTGTCCGAAATCAACATTCCCAAAAAACGACGTTGTATCCAGCAATCTATAGTTTTACTTTTGTCAACAAGCAGCTAAAATATTAACTCGTAATTTGGAACAGTTCTTCTGAAATATACGCAATACAAAATATATCCCAAACCCCGAGATATTTTCTCATAAAAAATTATAGAAAATATTAAGCCAAGTAGGTATTTAGAAATTCGACTTAAAAGTTTTTCGTGTACACTTATATTCACAATCTTTTGTTATCAATTGTTTGATGAGGGGTTATCCTTTGAACTTCTTCACGCAAAACATGCTAAAGCAACTCAGAAAATTAAAAATGGCGACGGACACCAAGATATCAAATCAGTCAGTTCAATCTACGATCATACAGCTAATATTGTTTTGAACATTGTTTTGAAATTTATTCATCATGAGTCCTAACCAGCACTGAAAAATATCATAATGAATACGTTTATAATCATGATAGCCGTAGACAAAAGATTCAAGATCAAAGTCATAGATGTGTGATTTTTATAAACTTTGGCCAAAAATATTGAATCCCCGTAAAAGCCCATTCCTTCGCATTCAAAAGTACAAGTAGCTCAAAAGCCTGCTTTCTGCTATTCTCAAAGGTATTGTCGCTGGACATGTAACAAATTCCTCCAAAATTACTATCCCCAGGGACACTTTGCTTTCTCGCCGAGATAATTAGAATGGTACTCTTGGGAGTGGTCCCACTCTTTAGTAGATTAGTAAACTAACAAGCGAATTGGCCTGTCTGGTCCGCAGTGTATCTTTACATAGACAAAGGGAGAGAATGTTGCCTTCGTAAACTTTGTGCAAGCGACATGTCCAAAATGCGGAAAAACCAGGAGAGCACTAAACTGTGCATTTAATTTGCAGAGGTCCAGAGGATTTCCTTTCGGAGCATTTGTTCGGCCACTAGAGCACGATTTGTGAGGAGTGGACACAGACAGTATTTAATTTTCATTCATATTTGGTACCCTAAGGGTTCTCAATGTTAGGCATACGAGCAGATCGAGAATAGAAGGTATAGACCCACCGGGATACCTTCTTCATTTTGTATTCAAAGCTTTGTCCCAACTTATACATTCATTAAGTGATTAATTTAGTTGTTCAATGTACCGTGCGTTACACATGATAGAAAATACTTTCAAAATTGCAATTCGTCATAATGATCCAGGAATGTGTCAATAAATTATTTTTCCAATCATGTTACCTTATTTACCTTTGGATGAGAGTTTCAACACTGAGTAAATGTTTTCTGGCTATTAATATTTGTTATGCCAAAAAACTATTGATAACCTTTTGAACAGTGAAAGAGAAAATGAAATTTGTCATCGATGAAGGCCGTAGGTTGTTTTTTATGACTTCATTTAAAAATGTATATGTGCCAAGAGATTATACTGAAATTCAAAGAACTGAAAATTTTGCAAAATTGGAGAACACATTATTAAGAGTAGCTATGCAAATTTTGGATAACACTGAACATTACCTATTATCTGATAGGCAAATGAGACACATTGTGGAGAGAAAATTCACACTCTTATTGTCAAGCTAGAGGTCAACCAATTATCAGTTCAATATGCAGAAATTATGATATTTGAAAGTAGCCAGTTCTCATCAATTGCTATGAATTCCCAATGGTACATTCTGGATGAATGGGTTTTTAGCAATAACCTTGGGTCGAGAAACGTCACACTGACATTACAGAAACTTGAAACTTCGTTTACGTCTCTGAGATATAATTTTAACTGGCGTGACCATTATTTTTCTGCTCTCCGTCAGTACAAACTCTTATTGACTGATAATGGTAACAAATCAATATCACCAAAACGGAACACAACCGTTCACTAAGGCTAATAAGCCGCAACGTTTGCACTTTCTTAATCGTTTATAAACTGAAAATAATTAGTTTATCAAAGGAAGGGTATACAAGTAAGATAAGTCACACATTGATACTTCAAGAAAAATTTTGATCAAGATATAGTGTAAATTAATATCCCACTCAAGAAATGACCGGCAAGAAAAATATACTCCAAAGAAAACCGATACATACTAATAACGACACACACAAACGATGTATTTGCTGTGTAAGCACAATATAATCCTCGTCGAAATAAAAGTCTTTTCTTTAATTGGAATAAAAGCATTAACGATTACCTCGACATATATATTGTTTGCTGTTTCTTATGTAATTTGTTTTGAAATTGCGAGAACTTAAAATTGAAAGAAATCCTTTCATTTTTGTTTGCCATGTTATTACGAGTAAATGGCAAGAGGTCATTTTCAAATAGGCGGTACCGCCAATACCTCCCGCGGTATACCTCTAACCCTGGAGGGATTGCAAGAGTGATAATTAGTTATCATTTCACCAAAAAAAACCCAAACAAAACCTGCAATTGTTGATCGTTAATTGTTAAGAAAACCAAGTAAATAAACATGGTAACAACGATTTCATTACAATTCTTAAATAATGTTGTATTGCAGTGAAAGGCTGGTATGTCGCTTAGTGGTAGACAAAGGACATCTAGGCCATCGTTTGGTGGCCATGTTATGGCGATGAGTTACAAAGAGACATTAGGGCATGTCATTATAATATATATGAGTATCGAAATGTCATCTGGGGAACTTCAAAGCACGGGGGGGGGGGCAAAGTTGTTCCACACTGGTTTTGTTAATATGAGAGAGAGAGAGAGAGAGAGAGAGAGAGAGAGAGAGAGAGAGAGAGAGAGAGAGAGAGAGAGAGAGAGGGCAGAGACAGAGATGCGGATGAACAAAGAAAACGTTGCTGATCTGTATGGAAAAGATACACCGTTCTTATTTAAAAGATGATGTTAAACAAATTAATTTAACATCACCTAGAGCAAAGGGAACCTAGCGGCGATTTAATTTGTTTCACTAAGATAAAATTGAAACATTTTTATTTATCTATGTGTTAAGTAATTCATTAATTAGTTAGTTAGCTAGTTAGTTAGCTAATTAGTTAGTTAGTTAGTTTTATGTGTCTTTATGTATTTATTTATTTACTTATTTATTTATTATTTCTGTTTTGTTATTGATGAAGTGCACTTACTGCAGTTGCAAGTAGTATGTAACAACAGTATTTTAACTTTCAGCTATCATGCAACCCGTTTATTAAGTAATGCAATAACATTGGAAATTCCTCATCCTTCTTGACTATAATTTATTGAAATTTCTTACAAGTGATATTTTTGTCTGATGATTTCATTATGAATTTTATACATTTTGTACGATGGTGATGCTGTTGAGGGTCGTAAGTGCAATGATATATATATATATATATATATATATATATATATATATATATATATATATATATATATATATATATATATATATATATATATATATATATTTTATATTTATATATTTATATATATATATATATATATATATATAAATATATATAATATATCATATATTACATATCTATATTTATATATATGTATTAAACACAAATAACTTCAACTAGAAAGTCATGATATCTGTTACTGATGTTTCATGCATCCTGAAAAAATATTCAACAATACACAATTATGACTTAGCAGTGTAAAAACCGTTTAAGAACTGCCTTTTTTCTTTGCGCTATATTTCAACCTGCTGCTCTCCTGACATCTAATCTAACATCGACTCACGCTGGAAAAGCAATTTTTCTATGCAGAAACTACGGATTGTCTTGTCATACAAATGTATGTTTTATTCTTAGCTATTACTAGAGAGATAAACATAAAACAAAATTATTCACTAGAGCAAAATATGATATATTATAGAATTGGAAATGTTAACGGGTCTATTGATATTAAATGTGAGATACATTATGTGCTTTGAACGAAAGTATTCTTATCATGAATTGCATTTATAAGCTCAGTAACTCAAACTCTGGTTACATACCTTTATATTGATTCCGTAATCTAAAAATTGCATTAACAATTCTGAGGACTGCCACACAAACAAGCTAAACCCCGTCAGAACGACAGCCGACCAGACAGTACGGCCTAAAGGTGATGTACTATTAGTGATGTTTGGTATACCATGGGCAGTGGTGTTCTTCGCGAAGTTTGAGATAATGTCACGTAAACTTCTCTTCTCCTTGCCGGCCATCTTTAACACATGAGAGCGCAAGGTCCATATCCGTGTAGACGATTGTCAGAAAACGTCGATGCGTAAGCATTTTGCCATTTTGTAATTAACATAATATCACGTGAACACATTTATACATACATACAGACGGAGCTAACAACATTCATCTTGCAATGTGCAACGGGTCGGAAGATGATATGATTGGTAAATTGTCATAACAACAATGGAATAGTCTGAAACTACCCCTTAGGGCTAATCTCTACCTATTTGACTTGCCGTGTGTAAATTATCAAATGAGAACAGTGAGTTTATCCAATCCTGTGGCCAAAAGCTTCAAATTGCTGCACACTAGTCCTGTACAATTTACCTTTGATCAGGTATCCGATGTGCCTGCTAAACCTAAAACATTCCCTTTTGTGTCCTTATAGAGCTTTTGAATAGTACAATAATGGCGAACTCACGACTTCTGCTTAAACTTTCCTCAATAGATCTTTCAACCATTCTCTTTCGAATTCCCTTTTGAGCTCGTCTTTGACAAAGGGGTAAGCCCTATCCCTGGTCAGCCAGCAAAAAGTTCGCTGGAGGTGTATTGGCAATTGGAACGCAGATGATGTAAGCGAGACAATAGACTCGGGTAGGGAAAGACAGAGCATTACACATGCGCCATCGACCTCTACGTGATCTCTTCTCTTTGGCACAGAAACGGAACTAGGTTTACTTTTATCCTAAGTTTCTATGAAAAAGATACGGCGGTGCGTTTTTATATGCTCTGTATTTCTAGATCACGAGATCTTACGACGTAAAAAACAGAAAAGTGGCACTTACTGGCTTCAATTTGTTGCATATCATAGTAACGGCTTGAAGTTGCCACTGCATACAGACATTTTTTTGTTAGAGTCCCGTTGTCTATAGTAGACACCGGGAGTAACAGAAAACAAAGCAAAACCGCATCGCCGCGTCAGTTCATCGATTTCAATAGACGTAATTGAGAAGCAATGAATAATTTATTGAATTCAGCCTTATTTTAAGATTTTCTACCATGCATTTCATATTACCGTTGTTTTTGTTTTAGGGTTTGATAGGAAGGCAAGACTCTGGTTTCATGTGGCAGATAAAACCATTTCATTTATTTACAGCGAAAACGGAGTCAGCGTGGACTCTCTGTTGTGTCGGGCAACAAAATAAACGCAGCCACAGACGTTTTTTCAGACAGAACACTCAAACTAAATGACATCAAATGCACCCCGCCTATTCAATCAATCCCACAAATCGAACAAAAGATTCAATTTGTATTCTTATTGTTACAAAATGTTCTTCATGGCGAGTTGAGAATAAAACCAAAATACGGTAAATTAAGTACAGAAAGAGCTTGAACGGCGCGGTATCACGTTTCCTGCGTCTGCATCTACGTAAACTTCAATCGAGGTGGTAGCTTCAGCGAAACGGGGAAAGCATCAACCGAACAAACATCGCATCAAGTGGCTCAATATAGATTGCTGCCATCGAAATGCCAGTATTATACACCTTATCTATATTATTCGATGCCCCTTCATCACCGTACGTCTATTACAAACGTCTAGACGACATTCCGACGACAGCGAGCACAGCGTCGACTGTTTGATCGACACCTCTACCCCTAGGGTCTATCCGTACTTGGGTCGGGTCCGTAGTGTGTTTTTCCATTGACGCTATCCTCTTTTAGCGTAAGCTAAAGACGGAAAACCCTTGGTTCAGTTTTTGAGGTGGATAAATCATCGATAATATTGAAATTTAGATTTTTTTTCAATTATTTTGTTCAAGACATGGATATATTTGTCTTACACATCCATGGGGAAATCAACACGTTCAAAAAAGTAAGTCCTGGTAACGCTAGCACGCCTTTTCAATAGAAAAGATTTCATGACATTTGCTACATTGTCTCTGTGTTTTGTCTGCAAAAAACGTCAGTGGCTGCGTTTATTTTGTCGCGCGACACAACAGAGAGTCCACGCTGACTCCGTTTTCGCTGTATTTATTTTACTTTAAGCTCTGGCTTCTGATATAACATCGTAGAGTGCCTATTGTTGTAGTTGGATTGACCTAGTTTATTTACCAAACCAAGTTTGTTTTAGGTTTTTTCTATGACGTACATCTTGTGACTGTATTGGAGATGTTCGCTCATGATTACAAAGGCGCAAAGAATATGAGCGATGATTTGACTAAAACAAACTTTAAAGAGCGTCCGGCTACCTGATGTGATGTAGTCTTCATAATTGATAAGGGGTGGTAGAACTATTCCAAGGTATTTATAATTTGTAGTGTAAACTGCAAGTTCCTGAATGAAACCCCTTTGGAATTCCTCTGAGCAATTTCATACTTAATCATAGATAGATAGATAGATAGATTAGGGGCCGGAGGCCTAGAAATACAATAAATCTATCTATCTATCATACTTAATCATGTTCGAATTAAGTGACGCCAAGTACTGTCAAAAAGCTCGGCAATATAATGTATCTTTGTCATAAATGAGATTCAAGCTATGATGAAGACGCGATAAATATGTGAACTTGATTTTTTTAAGATCCAATAACTTCATTACCAAACAGAGAGAAAAATTCAAATTGATGATTGATGATGAGCATATATTATTTCTGAAGTTATGTTGGACAAACATAAGTTTCAAGAAATTGTTTAGGAAACATCGTAATGTCATGAAGTTGTAAGTCGAAAGCATTAATGTCAATCATACAGTAAATATGGGAATAACTTTTGCTTTTGTGGAATCCATATACAAGGTGTTGAAAACCAAGAGAATTTTGAAATATCAATGATCTAAAAATTTAATACAAAATCTAATGTATTGTGACTATCCCATAACCTGTTGCAATAAAGAAACGAAAACAAGCAAAATTTGTCCGAATTTCTGTCGGCATCAGGCGATCATGACACGCGATGTTATATTTACTCAAAGCCAAAATCGAGGGTCACCGTGCAAAACACAAATAATCTAATATTAACCGATATCTGAAATTCAAAAAGGCAAACTCTATTGAGGAGATAAACCTTTCGATTTTCAAAATAAGGCGTGAATTTTTTTCTTACGCCAAGCGCTTTTCAATGCGACCCAGCAAGTGGTAGGTAAAAAATCGTAAAAGCGTGAGTCTAAATATCAATAAAGTGTTTCAAAGTCTATAGTTTTCGTGTCAATATGTCTCTGGATTTAATAATCTCTTTTCATAGAAATTCCTTTTTGAGGTGATAGTTGCCATTGACCTGAGTATAAGCATACAGTTGGCGAATGATTATAGACATTAAATAGGTATTGAAGATACTGACACTTTATTATTAAAATGTGTTCGGCGAAATCCCTTGATATTCAAGTTTTGTCATCAATTAAAGCATTTAATTATTGTCATGAAAGCTTTAACCGAGACGAATAACACTTGAGGTAACCCAAGAGACTTTACTGATAACAAGGCAAGCTCAAAGAAAATAAATTGAAAACAAAAAAGAGTTTGGCATCATTGAAATTAATCCGCAAGAATAATACTCGAGCGATAAGGTGAAATAAGTAGAATATTGGGCAGTCCATCATTGTCCAATTATTACCTGTACCATATCATTCACGCGTTATGCTTCGTTTGTTAAAACAAAATTAAGGTAGTATACGCCATGGCGACAGTTGTTCGGACTCGCAAACTTTTTCAAATCTGTTCTGATCTTCCATATGAGAGGGCTCATTTTGAAGCTTTTTGGATAAGAAAAACTTTCAACCTTTATTTTTCTCTGTGGAGTTAATAGAGGCATGAGGCAATTTAAATTTCAAATATCGGTAAATGTATGGTAATTTGTTTCTCTAGTACCAAAATTTGCACGGCGACCCCGATTTTTATTCTTGATTTGGAAAGAGTATGGTTAAAAGAATCCTTGAAACACGATTTGACCTAATTTGGGATAATTGGATCTCCATATTTTTCAAATTTCTCAAAACTGTTAGGTGCAATAAAGCTGAATGTTGCAATGTTACAAATTACTCTTAAAAACAAGTGTGTAGCTTAGAAAAGCAGATAAGTTTACATTCGCAGATTAAATACACATTAATTCACCATCCAATTATCCCAAATTAGTTCCAATCGTGTTTTGAGCAAACTTCGAGCAGACGTTTAAGTCTTTCACTTCCGAGACGCATACTATCTTTAAGGCAGGGAAATACCCATTGATCTAGAAGTGCTATAAAATTCCATCCGCTTACACATAGGGCTGTTAAAATACTAGTTCGATTGTCTAACAGTGCTTGTGTTAATGTTTACTGTGTACTAGGGGCGCAGGCAACAGTCACAAGTTGGATATTGTTTGAGGAACGGGGAGGGCCGGCCTTAGCATGAAAAAAAGTTTCTTTAATAACTCTTCAAGGAAATGATCTTGGAGACTGAAGATTACAATTACTTGAGGAGATGTCAAGAGATAGTGGCAGAGACGCAGGTTAAATTTGATATGGTGCAGTCAGTCCCCAACTTTACTTATTACCCAGCAAGATGGCGATCAACATACACAGCACCGTCGGCTACAAAAATGAATTACAGTATGTCAGTGCGTATTAAAGTCGCTTATAATGATGATATTAATACTTCTATGAACTCCACCGGAAGTTTAGTTCAGTTCAGTTCAGTTTATTTCGCTAGAAATATAAACTTACATTCACTCAAAAGACACATGAAAAAAAAAATAAAGATAGAGAAATTGGTACAAATGCTAAATTTATGTTCTATAATTTAGCAGGTATTCCTAGCTGGGACCACAATATAGTTCTTCTGAACTAGTCGAGTTGTGGCCCCTAATGTTTATACTATATAGATAACATAAGGTGTACATCTGCGGATATGGATAGAAAAATCTATAGCAATGATTACAAACTATATTTCATATCAGGTACAGATCAAAAAATATATACGAGAAACAAATGATATGAGACAGATCATAAAACAACAAGACAACGTGACCAGAAAACCCCACATCTTTTGGGGAAAATAGTATCAACAGGCAAGTAGCCAGTCTTTTAAATGACGTTTGAAATGTTTTCTTACACTTAACTTTTTATAGAATCTGGTAGTTTGTTCCATAGCATAGTTGCAGCATATTTCAAATTATGTTGGCTCAAAGTAAGATTAACCTTAGGAATATAGAAGTTTTCACCAGTTTTAAGACGTGTTGAATAACTATGAGGCACTGGATCGAGGTAACGATATACCGAATGTGAGAAATGACTATTTTTAAGGTCAAAGATAAAAGTACAAGTATTAAATTCACATTGCTTATGGACATTGAGAATTCCCAGTTGCTGAAATAGAGGGGCGGTATGAGCTCGCGCAGCAGAGAATGTGATAAGGCGGACAACCTTTTTCTGTAAAATTAGGATAGGTTGGAGTAAAGAACTGAATGTATTCCCCCAGATCTCAATACAGTAACAAATATGGGGTAAAATCATGGAGTTATAAAGCAAAAGCAAAATTTCTTTGGGGACGATATGACGAATTTTAGAAATAATTCCAACCATCGGGGCGATTAATTTTCTAACTTTATCAATGTGAGCCTTCCAAGTCAAGTGCTGGTCTAAAATTACCCCCAGATAATTTGTTGACGAGACATTCGCGACCATATTTCCATCCACACTCAAGCTGCCCTCTGTATTTACCAGCCTCTGGGGTGTTTTAATTAACATAAAATTTGTTTTTTCTACATTAACAGTGAGCTTGTTTGCACTGCACCAGTCACAGGCCTTCTGAAAGTCAACATTTATCTGGTCAAGGTTGATGACACTTGTGTTTTTAATAAATTTGAACATATTTGTATCGTCAGCAAATAGACGAAAATCGAAAATATCAGTAGAGTTTACAATATCATTTATATATAACAAAAATAAAATAGGACCAAGAATAGACCCTTGTGGAACCCCACATTCAATTGACCTATATGACGAAAATACATTGCTTATATTGACGGTTTGTTTACGTTCTGAAAGATAGCTTTTGAACCAGTGTAAAGGCAACCCCCTTATACCATAATAGTCTAATTTTTGTAACATAGACAGTAGACAGGGCTAGTCGGATGGAGCGTAACGGAAGTTCTGAAGGGGACCCTTTCCAGGTGATACAAAAAGAACGTTACCGAGGAAAGAAAAACAGTAATGTCGAGTTGCGGACGAAGTTGGCAGAATGGAATCATCTGAAGAAATTAGAGAAGTCACAAGAGGAACAGCAAGCCCAGGCGAAATCGAAGTCGTCCTTTGGCGGTGCAAGAGCAGGCAGTCATTGCCACATGTTATCTAAATTCTCATTGTTATAGGTGTCAGTCAAACAGCTATTGTTTATATTATTCGAGGGGCATGACTGCCCTCAAACTCGGCCGATGCAGATGACAAAGTAGGCACAGCCGGAAAATGCAAAAACATGACATGAAATGATTTAACACAGTGAGAAAGATATGGCTACTCGTTAGATATTCGTTACCATCCCGATAATGTTGCATGTGAAAACTTTACCGACATAGGTGTTGAAATACAATGTGATAAACTCGCTTTGACTTCCTTACGTTGGACAGCATGAAACGCTATTGAACGAAACAGAAGATCTAAAAGAAGTATTTTCTAGAGTAGATGCCTTTATGATAGAATACATAGATTATTACTATTGCAATCCAGAATGCTATGAGAACTACAGACTACCTTCCTTTATCAAACATGGATCATTGGTTTTGCCACAGTTACCATGGAAAGAGAAAATCTAACCAATCACAGATTTTAAGCGGGTGGCCGCTTTTCAAAAACAGCGCCCTCACATGGACATTTTGAATACCAAGGAACACCCCTTTTTACCATATATTGGCATATTTATATTACAGGTGACTGTATACCTTTAAGAAATGAGAGTGAATCTAACCTCTTAGTATACGATATATTGATTACATGTGACAATTCTGTGACATTATTAATGTAGACAAGAACAGTGGTGACGTTGATGTTGACTTCTTGTTGATTGTAGGAGTTGAGATAGCTGGTACGCGCATAGTTTATGCCACCAAGAGGTGGGGGAATGTTCCGATGGTACGGTATGGAGCCAGCGAATGCCCTATTGCCCTGTCATCGAAACACATTATACGAATACATCATTCAACGCAATACATAAGGACAAAAAAACGAAGAAGATTTATTTATGTTCCGTGACATTCGGCAAAAGTAATGCGATGACGTGATTCATACTTTTTTTCGTAACATTGCTGATTTTGCATGTATATTCATGTAACAATTATTGTCTTTTATCAATGGCTGCAAAACATTTCGGTTTTCTTTTAAACATTTTTGGACATGCATCATAAAAACTTTGAATTGAAGCCCGCCACAACACGAAATTCTAACCCACCCAGAATTTTTACATGAAAAAAGACATGATGCGCAACTCCTGAAATGACCCCCGCGCTGACCAGAAACAAATCTATTTTTGTCCTAATGGTTACTTCAAGGCATGAAGTGTAAGCAGGCTATAGTGAATTACTCTCAGCAATTCTACATAAAGCGATAAAGGTTCATAAATGGCAATTTTCAAGGAAATAAGTATGAATACAACGACTATCGGCCAAGTCGATTACAATCAGTCAACGTTAAAATCCGAATTCATGGGGCAGGGGAAGGCCTTAAAAAACTACTAAAATGACTATATCGGATCATGACATCCTAGTAAAAAGGTCAATTTTAATCATTTCAATTTGATGGCAGAAATATGCCATCGCGTGTGCATTACTCAATAACATGTTAGTTGATGGAAAAAGCAACGGGCAAGCAATCTTTACGATGTTCATTTCCATATTTGTATTCGTTTCTGGTCACGCGTACATGATATAGTACATATTGCTTGTACAATATCGTACCCAGGTGTGAGCCATGTCAAGCGGAAAATATTGATAATTATCACGTAATCTTCAAGATCAACATACCGAACGAGTAAATGAAAGAGTGCATGGCGGCCAATAACAAACTCAAGCAAAAATAAAGTAAGAACGTTGAAATGCCTAATTGTTTTACATTTCGAACCTTTACACAGCAAATATGGTGGCAGTCATTGGCCAAAGTGAAATGTAATCTGATCAGCTAGAAAGTATCAAAAACTCAGCGAATACTCCTCAAGGCAAGAAGAAACATCTGTCTTTCTTCCTCGGGATTTTTGTTTTAATATCAGGCGGGGTAATGATCATGATATTAAATTAAAAATGTTATGTACGCTTGCCTTCCTTTCCTGGGAGAAGAATACGTACCATTGACGTCTTAAATGTATCAATTTACACCTGCAAACTTCAAGTCAGTTGCAGGTACATAGACACTATATCCGAGAGACACGTTACACAGCTTTTATGTCTTCATGTGTGCTGGCCTTTGTCAAGATCAGCGTTCTGTCTGTCCGCATGGTATAAGAGAGATATGTTATAGAACCGATGGCTTATGCACTATTATAATTTTAGTAAATAATTTCAATCACATAATAATAGATAAAGAATTAAAGACAACAACATTAATTTAATTTTTATTGACAAAACTCGAAGATTTTATCATTGATTCTACGAGTTACACATTACGTATACGCATGTGTCACAATATATAACATGCCCAGCATAAGGCAAAATGACCTGCTTACGAAAATATTTAATTTATTTTGATAGATTATTTTACCTCCGGGTAATGGTCAAATCGATTTTACAAATAAATTGTTAACTCGGGTACCGAAAACACCTGACTACGTTCTCAATTTGCATACTGCCAGAGGGTCAACTTCGACTGTTTCAATTTTCTTACAAGTATTACATAGTTTAAAATGCAAAATGCATGTTACAACATACCAGTTACTGAATAGGAACTCTATCATCCACCAAAGACCGCAAGAGACTTAAAACAATTCAACGTACATCGTTAAAAATTACAAGCACGCAATTTAAAATATTCAGAATATTATTTATGAAACATTGCTGGGTTGTAATGATTTTGAAAATTACATTCATCAACATACTTGTTATCTGTCGTGTTGTGTTTAAGGAGGTACGCTACCATTCCAAAAAATGTTGGGGCATTCGTGAAGTTGACTTTTCTGAAATAATCTTTATGTCTACATTGCAAAAATATGAAAAAGTATGGGATACCCATGCAAATTTTTTGGAAAAAACACATGCCAAAATTGACAGAAAACCACTAAATCTCACATTTTGCAAAATTTGCACTTACCAGCAGAATCTTTATTTTATCGCAAACGATTAACAGATCCCAGTGTGCATACCACATTTTTGCATTGCCAGGACAGCTGAATAAGGACAATCAACTAAAATTTGTGATGTCTTGTCTTAAAAATTAAATGTTAGACCCTAAATTTATCATTTAACTGTAAAATTAGTCTTTCTTAAAAATATAAACTTCATATAAATGCACAAAATAATTTTCAAAATGTTAAAAAGTACAGCAATATCTATTAAACAGACAGTTTTCTTTGATTTGAAGGCAAAAAAGTTGGGGTCACCACGCAAATTTTCATACTTAATAGCAAAAAGTGACGAAAAAAGGTGAGTTTTGTTAGACCTGAGATTTGACCCTCTAGCTTACTGATATTATGTCAGAGCTACAATTGTTAATTATTCTCTACTGATCTTTCAAAATAAAAATAACTGTCGATTTTTCAGTGCAAAAATATAATTTCGGTTGTTTTGATTCATAAAAACTTCTGAAAGAAATATTATAAGGTCACTATCATGATTTTTTTGCCATTTTGTCCTGTTATTCACGCTCACCAGGTTAGGTAGTCTAAAAGGAACATGTACATCTTCTGGACAAAAGAGGGCACTCTCCTATATAGAATGGTAGCGTACTACCTTAATCATCTCAATTCCCAAGTCTCAAAGATTCGTTTTAGTTTTTCGTAGGGGAACTTGCCCGGCGATGTACATTTTCTGGAAATGTAAACGACGAACTGAGAAATAGTAATAGGTAAACAATTGAGGACAAACCTGCCTCGGAAAAATTGCTACAAAATGTCCCCCTGCTCTGTTAAAGAAATATTCACATCATCAGCCGAATAAAAAATGTCGAACTTTAGGGAAATGTGTACTGTACAAAGCAGAAACAAGTATATTTTTCCTTTAAATTCAAATTGCAGTTTTTGTTTTCTGACCCTTTCTTCCAAAGATTAACAGGTCATTTCTATATCTTATACAACATTCCTCGTGTATTACTTTCATATTACTACATCTTATTCAAGGAATTGCAGGTTTTCAAAAGTAGAGGGAGGAAGATCATGTTGTAGTCGAGATATTCTTTCATTAAAAGTCTGTGCTGCTACGAGGCACAACACGTCAGTTCGTTCATTGTAAATTGAAACTGTACACATCTAATGGAAACTGAAAAAGCAAGCGTTCTACATGTTGACGCAAGCATTCTACTTGTTGACATTCGTCGGTGTGTGAACACCACTCCTAATGAACTCAGTGATCAAGGACGACTCGACGTGGAATTCCAGCAGCCCTCGTGGTGGTAAACAGCTGCTAATTTCACAAATTGCTGAGTTCAGCATTTTTTCGCGCCATATAATAATTCGCCAGGGACTGTAGGAGATAGCTGCAAGCTTGGCAGGCACATTTGGTGTCTATTCACAGCTATATTATTCACCATGTATCTCTGTATAGATCACGTGGCGTTTATGCTAATCATGGAGTCACAAAATGCTCTTGCATCGACGTTTCATAGCATTTAGCAGATAGACCTTGCGCTAACAACGTGATTAAGATGACAGACAATGAGAAAAGAGATTTGCGGAAAATCATCTCAAACTTCGCGAGGAATACCACTGCCCATGGGATACCAAACATTACAAATAGTTCGTCTCTATTCCGCCGGACTGTCTGGTCGGTTATCGTTTTGACAGGGTTTACTTTGTTTTTTTGGCAGTCCTCAGAACTGTTAATGCAATATTTAGATTACGGGATCAAGGTCAAGGTAGGTCATATAAAAGTTTGTTTGCCGAATATGTTTTTTTCTTTCTATAAGCAGAGAGAATCAGTACCGACGTTCATACAAAACCTCGTAAAATGTTCATGTAAATGAAACTTCTCATGGCGTATCTACAGAACCAAGCCATGAAGGTGAAGGACTGTGTAGGAGGCGTGTTCGTAGTTCATGAAACAGGACCCGCAGAATTGTGCTCATTTTAAAGCCTTTGAGCAGGGCTATATATTCTTTAGCTTTGCATTCTTGAAATTTGATATGTATCGCACATGATTAAATATATTCCAAGGCACGGTTGTTTAATTAATATTCATATCATATTTATTTTCGATCTATAATCAAATCTACTGGTAGTTTCTTAAAAATGGTAAGGGCAGTTGTATTGCATTATAATATCATTCGAGGTTTAAAGTATTTGCTATACTACTGTAACAGTAACTTGTTATTTCTTGATTCCATCCCCCGAACCAGTTGTGAAGCCTTTACAAAATGATGCAAAGCTTGGGCGAAGAATGGCAAATTTATGCCACACATGTACAGTGGACTAAAATATGTACAGGGTATCAATTTTCCAAATCAAGGATGGATGGAATGTATATACGATTGCACAGCCGGATTGGATTACGCATATATACATACATATGTACATGCATATTTTCTGACTTTGTGGCTGTTGATGACGATGTATAGTCGTCATTCAAACAGATGTCATTCATATTGTTGGCGGTGAATTAAAGTAAAGGACAATTTTCTGTTAATTTTTTGTGATTGTTACTCATGATCAAATATAACATTGTTATCTTGCTAAATATTATTGTCGTTGGACTTACAGTATTTAGAACACTATAACTCCGCTTGCCGACTAACCCTTTCACTATGTACTGCGTTATTTGTTAACTGGCTAGGCAACTAACTTGCGACTGCACAAGCAGCGGAGCGTGAAAATCTTCAAAGTATGTCCATATATAAGTGGAGAAAATCACACGTTATATGCTATCTAATGTAATGGGAGTTTAGGCAAGATTTGGCGCATCATATTGATTCACGAGTGTTAATAACAGTTCTCAGGACACATTTTTTCAGAAAAACATTGTGTGAAGAAGGCTTTATGTAGCCTTGAGAGTTCAATATGAGTTTCAAGGCAATTTTTATTGTGTTCTTGTTCATGACCCCCCCCCCCCCCGATAGTTTGAATACTAAAAATACACGTAGCGAGGTGTGTTTAGTATATTTTAATTGACAATTTATAATGTCAAGTATTCATATTATAGTCAACGACGACTTACCACCTAGTGGAAAGTAAACTCACAAATGCAATTTAACTTCCCCTGCGTATCTATTTGTCCAATACCTTGTCTCGACATATGTGTTTCTCTCTGTCTGTCCGTCCGTCTGTCGTCCGCACAGACACATACAGATATCTTCCAACGCACATGCATCAGATTTGCATTTATATTCTCCTATTGCCGAACTTTATTAGCCTTAGTGGCCGTTGACCAGCCTTGAAGAATGTATGTCTGTCTGTCCGCCTTCTGTCTGTCCGTCCTTCTGTCCGTCAGTCCGTCGCACACACAGACACAGACAAACATCTTCTCGCGCAAATGAAATAGACCTGTATTCAAAGTCTTGTATTGCCGAACTTTATTAACCTTTCTCGCGGTCAGCTAGCCTTGAAAAATATCTGTCTGTCTGTCTATGGCACACAAGGACACATAAACGCATGCTCTCCCGCACATGCAACGCAACAGACCGACATTTACACAGTCAGGCTCCTATTGCCGAACTTTATGAGTCTTTTTCGCCGTAGGCTAGCCTTGAAGAATGTGTGTGCCTGTCTGTTGCACACACATAAATGATATGTTTTCACCCACCTGCAATGCAAAAGACCCATATTCAAACTGTCTCATATTGCCTTCATTGCCGTAAGCCAGCCTTGAACTTAAGAACGTCTGTCTACTGGAAGACATACGATTATTCTAAGTTCACCATGACAAACTACTTTCTTATCGTAATGCTTCCAACTCATTTGTACCAGAGAGTGTTGATGACAATCGCAACGTTTAATAAGGCCACACAAAACGCGCTGGCAGGAGCTTTTAATGACCTATCAATTACAGTTATGTAGATATCACAAAGTACATGTCACATACTTTCCATCCTGACAGATCATCGCTTGGCATAAATTCGTTCTTACAAATTGTTGTATCAGAATGTTTGTTTATACAGAATGTTGTCCTGGCGGACTCGTTTGTAATCGACATGCTTGATTTGCCACCTATAGAATGTGCCTGTTTTTCTCCTAGTGAAGAGTAAATTGGTATTCCGTCAGCATTTGACGTATATTCATACGTTTTCTGACGCTACCGAAAATAAAACTTACCCACAGAACAATAGCTACAAACATGCATGGTTCGCTTAACTTTTGATTATTTTCCCTGTTGCGTTTCTCATTATTCAGTCATGAATAATTAAGTCGCTGCAATAGCAAAGAGGCTTTGAGACTTCGCAGCAGCTAACATCCACATCTCATTACGTCAACATCAATATCACAATTCATATCGAAGAATTATCTTGCAAATCGACCGACGGATTCATTTAACCTTTTGTAAGCTATATGTATTTAACCCCCTCCCTCAAGTATGTGTCATTTTCCTTAAGGGACGACGACATTGATATATCGATTATAAAATTAACATGGACTTGGAAAACGTTTTGACTAGCACTATCTACATTATTTATGTTCATTCCTACGATCGATTTATTCAGTGACAGTCAAATGATGCACAAAGTCACATCTGATAGGTTGTGTCCTAAATATCAGAAAGGGACACGTGACCCTGCTTCGACAAGGTCGTTCCGTTTAATAAACTAACAAGTGAGCGAACATGATCGCAGTACGCCATACACATCTTTCAAGGCTAAATGTAATTTCAAAACTTCAGAGTGCTTAGTGTATGAGATGAAAAGCCTAATTTCATCTTGGGAGCTTAAAGAAAAATTGTGTAAATAATCAAATGTAACATATTATATTAACGCATCTTTACTATTGCATCGGCGACAGGTATTGGGAGAAAGCATTTCTGTTTGTGTATGGCACTTAACGATTGTTATAGTACATTTGCACATTATGGACCACTTCACATAAGCTGAACGGCACACTCATAAGTGTTTAGCCACGATCATAATTACGCCAATTTCTATTCATCAAGATCTTTCTAGAAAGGATTTTGTCCTCGATATTGCAGGTAACTGTATATCACATAATAACAATTTGGCTATTAAACACTTGCACACGCCTGCCATCACCTCTGTAGTATTATTGGATAGCAGACATTTTTAAGTAAGTCCAATGCCAAACACGTATGTTTGTTCGACCCGAAAGAGTGCAAAGCCAAGGAAGCCAAACAAACACACAAACAAGCATGAAAAAACACAACCAGTCTTCACACCAATTAAATATTTGAATGTTTCCCCAATAATGTTAATCTGTAAGTTTCTCATTGTGCGAAGTTTATCGATCGCCTCCTATCAAATATCATGCCTATCACGACTTTCAATTTTCGACTCATGAGACCGCCGCTTGAATCGTAACGAACAGCATACGAAGCTGGTGTCTGAAGACGGCATGCAAATGTAATAGTGGGCTAAACTAAAATAGCAGGGAATATCTACCAAAATACCAGTATTTGTAATGAATAACCCATACGCTATCATTACTACAAATATTATTCCTCCAGTGAAAAGAGTGCCCTCATAAAAATATTTCAGTGTATACCTAAGGATGTTTTACCTATGTCGGCTTTGATTTGTAATTTAAAATATCACAAACTTTTCAACAAGTACATCTTCTTTAATAAGGGCATATTCAGGGACGGTTTTCTACTTCTCTTTATAATTTATAGTATATCCTTTGCTGCACTGAATCTTATATTTGTTTCTATCCCATGACGTGTAATTGCAGTAGAATGGCCTTCATTTCATAACATTATGGGCAAATACTCTGCATAGCAAAAGAAAGAAGACAAGTCGCTCACAGCCTTTATTATTGAACAATAAAATGGAACAAGCTTGAGTAATAAGAAACAGTATTTTCCTCTATTTTTAGGATATTTCAGTTCAACAAATGACATCCGACGGTTGGTTTGGTTTCTGTAATGACAGTCATACAGTGTAAATAGTAATTATATGTTGCTATTTTAAACAGAAGATTATCGCCCTTCCTTGGTTGTTTTTTACTACAATCATAGAACCCTCGAGCATTTGCCACGTTGGTCGTAGAAATCTATTAATTTATACCTTATACTCTCACAGGATTCCCTTTTCGCACATTTTCATACTACCTCGCGGATCAGGAAAGACACATTCCTTAGTTTAAAAGCCCCTATGAACTTTCGATTCATGGGAGAGTCACATTATATTTGATGACACTATAATTGGCAAATTATATCGTTTACGCATCCCGGGTCACTGTGTTCAGTAGTGTGTTCAGCTGAAATTGCTCAATTAGACAACATAAAGATAAAAATGACAGAATCAATTATAGGGTGATGAATGTTCCATTAAGTCCTAATTAGTAAGAGGTATTTCAGAATGTTAAGTTTTGTTTTGAATGACAGTACAGTGTCATTGCCTTCCTTATTGTGCACACTTTCCCGTATAGTCATGACGTTGAATACAACCTAATTGCAGGAACTGGTGTTATAAATTAATCTGCCATTCTCTGACGCTCTTGTATAAAACGGTTTTTTAATTCTCATACATTTGATTTTTTTCTACGACGGGCTTAAATGTAGGGCTATAATCTAATTTGTTGGTGATTAGGCGCGCCAGTGGAGTAATGGAAGAATTGTTCTTGTGGACTGTAAGTATTCTAACTGTCGGGATGCTTTTTTAAAATGAAGTAAACATTGTTCTAAAAGACTACAAAGCGTCGCTCGTCGAACTATCTTCGTCATATCGTTGCCTACTCCTTAATATACCGTTCCCCAGATCTGGCACCTATGTTGTTCAGTTCAAAACAACATGATAAATATGTAGCGTTTTATCACCGTAAAATGGCAACATCAAATGTAAGAAGGCCATAGGGTAATATATATCACGTGCAATGTCGATAGGTCAAGTTTGTTGAAAGTAATAAACATGTCATTTTCCAGGCATGACAAACACAACACATTATTCGCAAAATTTATCATGTCAAGTACAGTGCATGGTGTTAAAGGTTCCAAAATGCCATCTGCTAAATTAATTAGACTATTAGGAGGAAGGAAGGAGTAATTTTTATAATAAAATAGGAACAAGCAATTTTGTTTGCCTCTGTTTCTCTGACGCATATAAACTTCACCAATGTACGCCATGTATCACCGAAACATTTTGAATGAAGGGACAGCGATCTGATTCCTGGGTTATAATAATTGACCTTTTCCCGCTTATCCCACAATGCAGTGCAGTGGCTATGTCAAACACCGTATATACACTAAAAACAAAGAAAGCATACTGATTTGTGTTGGTTGTACAATGGTTTGTTATAGAAGAATTACACAAATTTTCAAGCTAAAATATCGGTCAGGATGTAATCTGCCATAGAGTTCTATGAGTAACATACCCTGCGTGTACCCTACGGCTAAAGTTCTATACGCTTTGTATACCCTGGCGCGCAATGCATTATGGAACCGGTACAAGAACTTTTTAGCCTCTAATCCCAGCACTTCTGAAAAATAATTGACTTTGAAATAGACCTATTAAATTGTGATATTGAGGGAAATATTACGAATAAGTTTTGTGAAAATTGTCAGTGGGACCAATAAAACCTAAGGCTTCTATGTTTTCATTTGAGTTATCTCAATCGACTGCTAAATTCCCATGCATGAGCTCGAATGAACTGAACAGATAGTTGCGTATGTATATATATTTTATCGTTCTGCAGAAAATAAATAAAAAAGCCGGTGTGATATGACGAGAAAGTTAGAAATACATGACAATAGAACCCTCTGAACTCCGATTAAAGGATAATATGGCTCGGAGAAGAATCATTAAACGCTAGCATATGAGTAATGCTACACGGGAAATTGTCTTCCTACCGCATCAACTGTAACACCTTTATTGAGCATGATGATCCAAAATATGTGTATTAGCTGTTGAGAACAAATAAATGGTGAATAGGCAAAATAATTGCTGCTATAGTTTTTAATTTCCCGTCACAGTATTTAAGGGTGATATCAACATAATGTCAGTTCATATTCGATTATGGTGTCAAATACACAATTGATAATCTTTATCATTATTATTAAAACATTTTCCCCGTAGGTTTCTCTGTACCGATGCCGACAGCATGATTTACTCTACATACTTTAGTCCTTCAAGGCACGGCACAGGGGAGAAATTGACGGAAACAGGTGTTCTTTCCAACTGCGCATTAGTTTTGAGCCATTCCCCAGACATAGCTGTTGTACAACATCTAATTACTAAGTGTCCGTAAATTTATTCAAATATAGAATGGCCGCCGGGCGGTCATGTTGTTGCAATTGTTACATGTACAGTGTGTGTGTGCCCTCCTGTAAAAGGCGTTTTCATGGCGGCTGCCAGTCTCGGCAAATCTAGAAGTCACAGATAATTGCTACCAGACTGTGGTATCTATCGGCAATTTAATGTAAATTCTAAAACTTCTCAGTATCGTAAGCGGCGAATTGTTAAAACCCTTAATGTATCCAAAGATAAGGCCAAAAAAATAATAGGTTTGTTTCTGGTCATTGACATGTGGCAAAAATGATGCGGCGACGCGATTTTTTCCCAAGTTTTTTTATTTTTGGTGGAATTTGATACATTTTTTCCT
Source organism: Ptychodera flava (assembly GCF_041260155.1). NCBI lineage: Eukaryota > Metazoa > Hemichordata > Enteropneusta > Ptychoderidae > Ptychodera > Ptychodera flava. The sequence continues at coordinate 31,285,789 of NC_091949.1, forward strand.
TTTTTCTGTAGGGGCGAATGAAAAACAGGAAAGAAATAGTTGACGCGCACACTTTGAAATGATGCGCGCGATGACCAGAAACATATCGATTTTTTTTGGCCTAAGTCAATTATTGAATCCTTTCCGAATAGTCTATTAGTTACAGAATAGTCTTTGCAAGGTCTAGTTTCAGACTTTTCACGTTGGTGTACACAATGACGGTCAACCGATCCGAGCCGCTGCAAACCAGCAGCGTTTTACGACGCTACGATCTGCCATTGTTGTTTCGTAACCCTGTAGTCCTGAGTACCGTGCTGTGTGTTCCGGGCGTTACATGGCCCCCACCACAGCCCTGCAGACTCTCATAGGAAAGACCGGTGGACGCGGTTCCAATCGGGACCGCGGATTTCAAACCTACTTTTCGACCGCACTGATCAAAAATCCTACATCGGCCAACTAAGCCACGCACATATTCTTCGTAGGAGCAATTTCGAACTCACTGTCCGTCCCGAACTTGTCATAAGTCCGCTTTTTGGTCTCTGAGCGAGGAAACCTTCAAAGACTGGCGGCCATTTGGAATCTCGTCTTTCGTATACACAGACACAGGCAGACATCTTCTCACGCACAAGAAACAGACCTGCATTCAAATTCTCCTTTAGCCGAACTTTGTTAACTTAGCCTTTCTCGCCATACGCCAGCCTTATATAAAGAATGTCTGTCTGTCTGTCGCACTCACATACACATGGAAAACATGTTTTCAAGCACATACAATGCAAAAGATCCACATTCAAACTGTCTCATATTCCCTTCATTGCTGTCGGCCAGCCTTGAATATCTGTCTACTGAAAGACATATGGTTATTCTCAGACCACCATGACAAAGTAGTTTCTTATCGTAATGCTTCCAACTCATTTGTACCAGAGAGTGTTGATGACAATCGCAACGTTTAATAAAGCCACACAAAACGCGCTGGCAGGAGCTTTTCATGACCTATAAATTAAAGTTATGTAGATTGATATCACAAATTACATATACTTTCCATCCGCACAAATCATCGCTTGGCATAAATTCGTTCGTACAAATTGTTTTATACAGAATGTTATCCATTTTGCACTATCTTGTTGGCGGACTCGTGTTATCATATTTTTTTTGCCAGCTATAGAATGTGCTTGCTTTTCTCCTAGTGAAGAGTAAATGGGTATTTCGTCATCAATTGACGTAAATTCATGCGTTTGCTGACGCTGCTGAAAATAAAACTTACCCACAGAAAAATAGCTACAAACATGCATGGTTCGCTTAACTTTTGATTACTGCCTACACATCATTTGCGATGCGGCCAATTATTTTCCCTGTTGCGTTTCTTATTATTTAGTCATGAATAATTAAGTTGTTCGTAAGAAGCGCTGAGACATCGAAGCAACTAATATGCACCTCTCATGACGTCAATACCACAATTATATCGAAGAATTCTCTTGCAAATCGACTGACAGATCCATTTAAACTTTTATAAGCTGTATGTATCTAACCCCCTCCCTCAAGTGTATGTGACATTTTCGTCAGGGGACGATGATCGATATTGATATATCAATTTCAAAACAAAGACGAACTGGATTATGCTTTTTCTAGCACTATCTACATTATTTATGTTCATTCCTACAATCGATTTATTCATTGACAGTCAAATGATGCATAAGGTCACATCTGATAGGCTGTGTCATAAATATCAGAAAGGGACACGTGTCCCTTCTTTGACAAGGTCATTCCGATTAATAAACAAACAAGTGAGCGGACATGATCGCAGTACGCCATACACATCTTTCAAGGCTAAATGTCATTTCAAACTTCAGAGTGCTTAGCGTATGAGATGGAGATCCTAATTTCATTTTAGGAGCTTAAAGAGAAATTGTATAATCAAATGTAACACATTATATTAACGCATTTTCACGATTGCACCGGCGACAGGTAATGGGAGAAGGCATTTCTGTTTGTGTATGGCACTATGTCGATTGTTATAGTACTACGCCGATCATAATTATACCAATTTATCTTCAATAAGATATTTCTAGATAGGATTTAGTCCTCAATTTTTCAGGTAACTGTATATCACAGAATAACAATATGGCTTTGAAACACTTGCACACGCCTGCCATCACATTCGCAGAATTCAATTAAGGGCGACACATTTGGAAATTTAATTGTGTACCCTGGAAAATTCTCATGAAATTAGTCTGTGTTGTATTATTGGATAGCAGACATTTGTAAATAGGTTAAAACCTGCCAAACACGTTTGTTTGTTCGACCTTAAAGAGCGCATAGTGTTACGTGCAGAGAAAACGAACAAAAGGGTGAACTCAGCAAATAACGTTTTAAACAGAATTTATTACAAAAATAAAACTAATTGCTAAGTTAGGGATAGAGTACAAGCTTTAAAAGTGTACAGACTACTTATCTCAGCTGGGACGGCAAAGCTCCAGTCTCAGAGTTGTAACAGTCAGTCGAATGAATGAACAGTCCTTTGGCTTGCAGGCTTGAAGCTGCACAAAGTCCACAGTATAAATCCAGCGTTGACAGTGAAGGTCTTGAAAAGTCTTGAGAATGACTACTGCTGGAGTTTAGTAACACACAAGAGACACGATCCCAAAAGTCTGACTGGAAGCTGTGCACGTCCCTTTTATAAAGGCATGTAAGAACAATCTAGAACTTTTATTGACATGCTAATTACTGTTCTAAAATTATCTCCCTTACACAACTAATCAACTTTCCAGAACATTCCAAACATGACTAATTGAATTCAAGGTTGTGAGGTCATCAAGGGCAGTGACCTTGGGAATGTTCTAGACTAATTGAACTCAGGTCATGATGAGTGTGGGGGAAATGACCTACATAACACACCCCCTCTTCAAAAAAAGAAAATTTTTCAAAGAAAAATCTTTCTTTTACAAATGTAATCTTGAAAAGGATTTAAGTACTCAAATTTTGTTTTACTCTAAAGTAAAGTTTCTTGAAAGTGAACAACAATAAAATTTCTTGAAAGTGAACAACAATAAACTCTAAATACGAGAGAGACTGCAATTAAATTGTCTCTGCCTTTGATATGTCTAATGTCAAGATTAAACTCCTGTAACATTAAACTCCATCTTAGCAATCTCTGATTTTTGCCTTTAAATTTCTGCAGAAAAACAAGAGGGTTGTGATCAATATAAACCACTATTGGCTGATTTGAAGAAGTAACATAAACTTCAAAATGCTGTAAAGCTAATATCAAAGATAAACACTCTTTTTCAATTGTAGAGTAGTTTCTCTGGGATTTGTTAAATTTGTGTGAAAAGTAGCAAACAGGATGTCCCATGACTATCTTCTTGCAATAAAACAGCACCAGCAGCCGTATCACTAGCATCTACAGCTAATTTGAATGGCAAAATGAAATCTGGTGCAGACAACACTGGGGCACTTTGCAGTATGGCTTTAAGTGTATCAAATGCCTGTTGGCATTGCTCTGACCAAACAAACTTTACTTTCTTTTTAAGTAAGTTAGTCAAAGGCTCAGTAATTGTGGAGAAATTTGGACAGAATTTTCTGTAGTAACCAGCCATACCGAGAAAGCGCATCAGTTGTCGTTTGCAGTTTGGTATGGGAAAACTTGAAATGGCACTGATTTTGGCATCAACAGGTTTTACCTCACCCTGTCCTACAGTATGTCCGAGGTAAGTTACCCTTGCCCAACCAAACTCAGATTTGGCAAGGTTGACAGTCAACATTGCTTTGCTCAGTCTCTCAAAGAACTTCCGCATGAGCTTGATGTGTTCCTCCCAGGTGTCACTATACAGGACGACGTCGTCAACGTAGGCTGCACACCCGTCTAGCCCGGATATGACGTCGTTGATCATCCGTTGGAACGTTGCCGGAGAGTTCTTCATTCCGAATGGCATCACCTTGTACTGGAACAATCCGTCTGGTGTAACAAAGGCGGATATTTCACGAGCACGATCCGTCAGAGGGACTTGCCAAAATCCCTTCAGTAGGTCAAATTTGTCACATACTTGGCTTTTCCCACTCGGTCGATGCAGTCATCAATCCTCGGGATTGGGAAAGTGTCTGTCTTTGTTAAAGTGTTGACCTTCCTAAAGTCCGTGCACATACGATAACTGTGGTCTGATTTGGGAACAAGTATGCACGGCGAACTCCAGTTACTTTTACTGGGTTCAATAAAGTCATTGTCCAGCAGGTATTTGACTTCTTCCTGGAGATATTTCGCTTTTGTTGGATTCAGTCTGTATGGATGTTGTTTTACAGGCTTACTGTCCCACATCAACATCAACGTCGTGATAGATGACGTTTGTCCTCGTTGGAACATCTTGAAACAGGTGTTTATATTCATGGAGCAGTTCTTTCACCTGTTGTTGTTGTTCTGGCTGGAGGTGTGCCAACTTTGTAGACTCCAGCTTCTCCAGGATTTCTGAGTTCTGAAGCTTGACCGAGCCCAGCTTTGAGTTTAGAGTATTTTCACTCAAGTCAGTTTCAGTATCACTATCTTCATAATGGTTTGAACTGACTGCACTGACAGGCTGAGTTATAGTAGGATTATCCCTATCCAAATATGGCTTAAGCATATTTATGTGACATAGCTGTTTTTGTTTTCGCCTGTCAGGTGTTATTATGATGTAATTTAAATCACTCAATTTCTTATCAATTAGGTATGGCCCAAAGTAACGAGCATGGAGTGGTTTGCCAGGAATTGGAAGTAGAACAAGAACTTTTTGACCTGGTTCAAACTTCCGTTTTGAGGTGCTTTTATCATATTTGATTTTCATTGACTGCTGAGATGACTCAAGATTTTCTCTGGCTAATTCACATGCTCTAGAGAGTTTCGTACGAAAATCTGACACATATTGCAAAATATTCAGACAATCATCATCGTCTGATAGGAATTTCTCTTTAACGAGCTTAAGTGGGCCACGGACTGTATGTCCAAATACAAGCTCAAATGGGCTAAAACCAAGAGACTCTTGAATTGACTCTCTAACAGCAAAGAGCAAAAAATGAATTCCTTCATCCCACTGCTTCTCTGTGTCAAAACAGTAGGTCCTAATCATGTTTTTCAAAGTTTGATGAAATCGCTCAAGAGCACCCTGACTTTCTGGATGATAGGCGGATGACCTATACTGTTTAATGCCTAGCTGATCCATTACTTGTTGAAAAATACCAGACATAAAGTTGGAGCCTTGATCGGACTGGACACATTTAGGGAGGCCAAATAAAGTGAAAAATTTGACTAAAGCTTTCACTATAGTCTTTGTCTTTATTTTTCTTTTTTTTGTTTGTTTTTTTTATTTTTTATTTTTTTTTTTTTTTTTTTTTTTTTCTTTTCTAGTGTATGGCTCTGGGAACCGAGTTGATGTACACATTATTGTCAGCATGTACTCATTTCCTGATCTTGTTTTTGGTAGGGGCCCAACACAGTCTATTAGTATCCTACTAAATGGTTCTTGAAATGCAGGAATTGGCTGTAAGGGGCCTTTGGAATGGTCTGATTTGGCTTTCCTACCATTTGACATGTGTGACAAGTTTTACAGAAATGTGCTACATCCTGCCTGAGATTAGGCCAATAAAAGTGACTGAGAATTTTATGATAAGTTTTCCTGACTCCTAAGTGACCAGCCCAGGGCATTTCATGGGCCAGGCGCAATATTTCAGCATGGTAGGGCTTTGGAACCACAATTTGATGTTTTATAGCCCAATCGTCATCAACCAAACATCTGGAGGTCTCCATTTACGCATGAGAATACCAGATTTGTATAATAGGAAACAGAGCTATCTGAAGTTTTACCTTCATCATCTAACCTGTCAAACAAAGACAAAATATCTGGGTCTTTGTGTTGTTCTGCAATGAGATTTGATCTAGAAAATGTCTGACTTTGGTCAGCAGAAGTTTTACTGGAAGTTTCAAATCCACGAGGGATAACGGAATGATCCGTGTCAAACACCTGACTGAGAAAGGTGTCATTTAAGTCAACATCTGTGACATTATTTTTGAGAGTATTTTGATTCTCGGAAGTTTCTTTGACATGGCTCGAGTAATGGCACATGAAGGAAATAAATCGGGTATCTCTTGTTCAATTGGCTCTGGATCCTGATCTAAACTAGGATTATCAGTCACAAGTGGATTAGTAATGACCTTGTCCCCAGCAAGGTCGTTTCCAAGAAGAAGGTGAATCCCTTCAAAAGGCAAAAAAGGCCTAATACCTAAAGTCACAGGTCCAGAAACAAAGTCCGAAGACAAATAGACATTATGGAGAGGAACAGGAATGTAGTCATTACAATCTACCCCTTAATAAGAACTTTAGAACCTGAAAATGACTTTTCAGAAAACGGCAGGGTATCTGCCAACAAAAGAGACTGGGAAGCCCCGGTATCTCTTAAAATTTTGACAGGGGTAGCGGAAGAGAAATCACTAGAAAGTGATATAAAACCATCATGAATAAATGGTTCGAAAATACCCATAATGCTATCTTGAGAAGAATTGACCTTGACCTCATTAATTGGGGATAAGAGGGTTTAACCTCAGAAAATGTGTTGCACACATTATTAGACTCTAATTGAGTTGATGAAGAAATAAAGCCGGTGGGCTTAGATCCACTTGACCACTTTGACCTTCACGTTTCTTTTCAATTTGAAACACTCTGACATTAAATGGCCGTCTTTCTTACAATAATTACAAGAAAGTGTACCGAACTGTTTGTCAGAAGGAGATTGAGACTTGGGATCTGATGATGTGTGAGTGTTACTTGAATTTTGTGAACTGTTGTCATTTGATTTCCTACTTTCCTTTGAGAAATTCTTGGATGAAAAGGAGGAGTTAAATTTACCTGCATTGTTTCTGTATGAAAAGGACTGGGATGGTTTGCTGGAGAAATGAAGATTTGTGGGTCAATGAATAATCATCGGCCAAACGTGCAGCAACCTCCAATGTATCTGCCTTTGTTCATTGATAAATGTCTTGATGTCACTCCGGATGCACCTTTTAAATTCCTCAATCAAAACGAGCTGTCGTAATTTGTCATAATTCTGACTGACCTTTTCAGAAGAACACCAGCGATCAAACAGTTGTTCTTTTGTTCGAGCAAATTCAACATAAGTTTGATCCTTCACCTTCTCACAATCCCTAAATTTCTGACGGTAAGCTTCAGGCACCAACTCATAGCCCTTGAGAATTAATTCCTTCACAGAATCATAATCTGAAGCCTGCTCTACTGACAACTGAATGTAAATTTCTCTGGCTTTACCCACCAAAGCACTCTGCAAAAGCATAGACCAGGACTCCTTAGGCCAATTCAGACTCTGAGCAATTTTCTCAAATGGAGAAAATATTTATCAACATCCTTTTCTTGGAAAGGGGGAACTAACCTGAAATGCTTAGTGATGTCAAAATTGTCTGAAGGGAAGAATTTTCCTGACTTTCTAAGCTCTAAACGTCTCATTTCTAACTGCAGTTGGTGTTCTGCTAATTCTCTTTCCTTTTCTTTTTCCTCTCTTTCTTTCTCCCTTTGTCTTTCTTCCATTTGCAATTCTTTTTCTTTCATTTCCAATTCCCTCTCTTTCTGTCTTTCTTCCATTTCTAATCTTTCCTGCCTTTCTTTTTCTTTCTGTCTTTCTTCCTTTGCAATTCTTTTTCTTTCATTTGTAATTGCATTTGTATTTTTCTTTTTCTAATGCCAATTTTTAAGCTCCAAATCTGCCTGAATTTCTAATTCTAATTTTTTGAGTTCGAAGGAAGACTCAGGCTCATAATCTTTTAAGGCAGACTCTTCAAAATGGCCAGAATTAACTAAATGTTTTGCAATCTTGAATTGAATTTCTCGCTTGCGCATAGATCTTTTGACATCTACTTTAAGGAAATTTGCCAGTGCTATGAGGTTGTCTTTTCTGAGGGAATTAAATGCGTCCTGATCAAGGTCATCCATAAATTCGTCTGGTTTAAATTCCGCCATGATTAAATTTCGCCTGAGTTCACAGTATACAGTAGTTTTGAAAAGGCTGTCAAAATGTTGTCAAACGGCTCAAAATATTCGTCTCCCGGACGAGCCCCCAATTTGTTACGTGCAGAGAAAACGAACAAAAGGGTGAACTCAGCAAATAACGTTTAAACAGAATTTATTACAAAAATAAAACTAATTGCTAAGTTAGGGATAGAGTAAAGCTTTAAAAGTGTACAGACTACTTATCTCAGCTGGGACGGCAAAGCTCCAGTCTCAGAGTTGTAACAGTCAGTCGAATGAATGAACAGTCCTTTGGCTTGCAGGCTTGAAGCTGCACAAAGTCCACAGTATAAATCCAGCGTTGACAGTGAAGGTCTTGAAAAGTCTTGAGAATGACTACTGCTGGAGTTTAGTAACACACAAGAGACACGATCCCAAAAGTCTGACTGGAAGCTGTGCACGTCCCTTTTATAAAGGCATGTAAGAACAATCTAGAACTTTTATTGACATGCTAATTACTGTTCTAAAATTATCTCCCTTACACAACTAATCAACTTTCCAGAACATTCCAAACATGACTAATTGAATTCAAGGTTGTGAGGTCATCAAGGGCAGTGACCTTGGGAATGTTCTAGACTAATTGAACTCAGGTCATGATGAGTGTGGGGGAAATGACCTACATAACAATAGCCAAAGTTGCCCAACAAACAAACAAACAAGCAAGAAGAAACACTACCAGTCTTCACACACATTAAATGTTTGAATGTGAATAATAATGATGTGAATCTGCAAGTTTCTCCATGAGCGAATTTTATCGATCGCCTCCTATCAAATATAATGTCTATTACGACTTTCGATTTTCGACTCATGCGACCGCCGCTTGAATCGTGACGAACAACATACGAAGCTGGTGTGTGAAGACCGAATGCAAATTTTATAGTGGGCTCAACAAAAATAGCAGGGAATATCTGTCAAAAATACCAGTATTTGTAAGGAATCACCCATACGGTATCATTACTACAAATATTATTCCACCAGTGATTGATATAAAAAGTGCCCTCATTTCAGTTTATAGCTAAGGACGTTTTATCTTTCTCGGCTTTTATTTGTTATTTAAAATATCACAAACTTTTCAACAAGTACATCTACTTTAATAAAGGCATATTCAGAGTCCTGTTTTTCTTCTCTTTATAATTGATAGTATATCCTTTGCTGCACTGGATTTTATATTTGTTTCTATCCCACGGGCGATGGGTATGGGCGAATACTCTGCTTAGCAAAAGAAAGAAGAGAAATCGCCCAGGGCCTTTGTAGTTGAACAATAAAATGGAATAAGAAACGGTATTTTCCTCTGTTCGTAGGATAATTCAGTTCAACAAATGACATCCAACGGTTGGTTTACTTTCTATAATGACAATCATACAGAGTAAATAATAATAATATGTTGCAATTTTAAACAAAAGATAATCTATCGTTCTTCCTTGGTTGTTTTTTACTACGTTCATAGAACCCTCAAGCATTTGCCACGTGGGTCGTAGAAATCTATCAATTTATACCTTACACTCGCACAGTATCACCTTTTCGCACAATCTTCATATCACCCCATGGACCATGAAAAGGTACATCCCTTAGTTTAAACGCCTCTATGAACTTTCGACTGACTTCTACAAATCATGGGAGAGTCACATTATATCGATGACACTGTAATTGGCAAATTATATCGCTTACGCATCCCCGAGTCACTGTGTTCAGTGGTGTGTTCAGCTGAAATTGCTCAATTTGACAACACAATGATAAAATTGACAGAATCAATTATTATCAAAAATGACATTAGGGTGATGAATGTTCTATGAAGTCCTAATTAGTAAGATGTACTTCAGAACATTAAATTTTGTTTTGAACGACTGTACAGTTTTATCACCTTCCTTGTTGTGCACATTTCACATCCCCGTATAGTCGCGACGTTGAATACAACCTAATTGCAGGAACTGTTGTTATAGATTAATCTGACATAATTCTCTGACACTCTTGTAGGAAATGTTTTTTTTTTAATTCTCATACACTTGATTTTTTTCTACGACGGGTTTAAACGTAGGGGTTATCTAATTCGTTGGTGATTAGGCGCGCCAGTAGAGAAATGGAAGAATTCTTCTTGTGGACAGTAAGTATTCTCTGTCGGGATGCTTGTTAAAAATAAAGTAAATGTTATTCTACAAGACCGGTACGGTACCACAAAGCGTCGAACTATCTTCGTCATATTGTTGCCCACTCCTTAATGCACCGTGACCCAGATCTGGCGCCCAAGTTGTTCAGTTCACAACAACACAATAAATTTGACAGCTAGTAGCGTTTCATTGCCAGAAAAATGACAGCATCATATGTAAGAAGGCCATAGGGTAATCTATTACGTGTATTGTCGATAGGTCAGATTTGTTGAAATGAAAGAACATGTCATTTTCCAGGCATGACAAACACAACACATTATTCGCAAAATGTATTATGTCAAGTACAGTGCATGATGGTGTCAAAGGTTCCAAAGTGCCATCTGCTAAATTACTTAGACTTTTTCTAGGAGGAAGGAAGGAGTAATTTTTATAATAATATAGAGACAAGGTTATCCCACAATGCATTGCAGTGGCTATATCAAACACCATATATATACACTCAAAACAACGAAAGCATACTGATTTGTGTTGTACAAGGGATTGTTATAGAAGAATGACACAAATTTGCAAGCCACAATATAGGTCAGGATGTAATCTACCATAGAGTTCTATGAGTGACATACCCTGCGTTATGGAACCGGTAAAAGAACTATTTAGCTTCTGATCCCAGCACTTCTGAAAATTAATTGACTTTGAAATATACCTATTAAAATCATGATACTGAGAGAAATATTACTTATAAAAATTGTTATTGGGAGCAATGAAACCTAAGGCTGCTATGTTTTCATTTGAGTTATCTCAACCGACTGCGAAATTCGTATGCAAGAACTCGAATTAACTGAACAGATAGTTGCGTATGTAGATATATTTTATCGCCCTGCGGATAATAGATAAAAAGGTCAGTGTGATATGACGAGAAAGTTAGAACCCCGATTAAAAGGTAATATGGCTCTGAAAAGAATCATTAAACGCTTGCATATGAGTAATGCTATACCAGAGATCGTCTTCCTACTTCGTTAACTGTAACACCTTTATTCAACGTGATCATTCAAAATATGTGTATTAGCTGTTAAGAGTTAATAAATGGTGAATATTCCAAAATAATTACTGCTGCTATCGTTTTTAATTTATCGTCACACTATTTAAGGGTGATATCACTATAATGTCAGTTCATATTCGATTATGTTGTTAAATGAACAATTTATAATCTTTATCATTACTATTAAAAACATTGTCTGTACCGATGCCGACAGCATGATTTACTTTACATACTTCAGTCCATCAAAACACGGCACAGGGGAGAAATTGACGGACACAGGTGTTGTTTCCAACTGCGCATTATTTTTGAGCCATTCCCCTGACATAGCTGTTGTACAACATCTAATAATGTGTCCTTCAATTTGTTCTAATAGTGTGTCCTTCAATTTGTTCAAATATAGAATGACCGCCGGGCGATCATGTTGTTGCAATTTTCTATTAGCGGAAACATTATTCAGACAAACATGCACCGTTTTTATTCAGACTAGGAGAAAAAATGGTAAAAGGCGAGCATGATGCATATCAATTTTTTATTTCGATCAAATTATCAATATGGCAACTGTGTTTCTTTTCAAATTATTTTTACCGTATTAGGAGAGATATCATCTGGACAATAGCTTATCTCATTTTACAAGAAAATGGATCAATAGTATTATATATTATAATACGAACTTTGAACAATATTTTGCCTAATACATTACATTGTGGTACATATTTTCGCTCACTGTTTATAAGCGGCCATTGCGTTAGGAATTTGAAACGTTAAGAGCGGTTACTCCAAAAAGCCGTCTGATGATCACTACAGAGGAAGCATGTTGCGTGAAACTCTTAGTAACGCCTAAATCCTGTTTTCAACTTGCTATCAATTTTTACCGCAAATGGCTATGCCATACAAGTATTGAGCACATATACATATATATATATATATATATATATATATATATATATATATATATATATATATATATATATATATATATATATATATATGAAAATGCTTAGAATGTACAGTAGCCTTTTTATGCCATAAGTGTATGCTGTTTACTCTCTCTGTTAAGCAGATGAATCCTGTGCTGTAGATTTTCTGAAAATATTAAATAAAAGATGGTTTGTTAGATTCCTGAAGAATTATTCCAATCGTGCAAATCACAAACATACAATCCGGGAGGGGGCGCTCTTCGACGTGGTGGAGTGTAGACACACATTTTCTACGCTCTGTGTTTTTTCCCTCTGTTTTTCCCTTCCTGGCCACGCTTCCTCCCAAATGGCGTCACAAAAGATATCATCGTTCTTCGGCAGACTTGGGTCACCAGATAACTCTGCTTTGGAGTCGCCAGCCAAACGGAAGAGGGAAAAATCATCTGCTTCACACCATGACGTTGATGATGACATTCAACATGGCGATCAAACACTCAGCGACATTGAGACAACAGAAACACCTGAACAATGTTCACACTCTTGCATTCATGGACAATGGATGCAGATTATCAACAAGAAATTGGACCAACTGTTGCTAGTGGAAAGCAAAGTTGAGAAGATTGAACTTCAATGTGTGAACATAGCTAAAAGCCAACAGTTTTATGAAGAAGAAGTTTCAGACTTGAAGAAAACTGTACAAAAACAAGGACAAGAAATAAAAGAACTCAAAGGTGAGCTGGAACAGCAAAAGAGGATAAACGCTGAATTGAAACATCGTTCTATAGACCTGGAATCAAGAGGTAGGAGAGACAATCTAGTATTTTACAACATACAGGATAATCCACAAGAAACAGACAGCGAATCAGAACGTAAACTGCAAGATTTTTTGGTTAAAGAGCTGAAGTTACCTAAGGAACAGGTTCAAACGATAAAACTGGACAGAGTACATCGCATAAACACAAAAACTCGGCATATTCATGGACGTGCTACGCCTCGTCCGATCATTGCGAAGTTCAACTTCTATAAAGATCGAGAAGTCGTGAGGACGTCGGCGTGGAATCTGCGGGGAACCCATTTCGGGATATCAGAAGATTTTCCAGATGAGATCCGTCAGGTGCGGAAAAGTCTCTACCCAGTCATGAAAGCAGTGAAAAAAGACAATAAACGCGTGAGGATGGTAGTTGATAGACTGTACATAGAGAACAGATTGTATACAGGCCCAGAAGCAAGGAGAAGTTACTGGACAACGATTGAAAGAAGAGACGAGTAGAGCCACAAATGAACGGTATACGTAACATTCTATGACAGTAAAATTTATTTCTTTAAATACACGTGGAATCAGAGATTTTCTCAAACGGAAAAAAGTATTTAATTGGTTAAAAAATCAAAATTCACAGTTTTATTTTCTACAGGAAACGTATAGTAAAAAATCGGATGAATTGTTTTGGCAGCAGCAATGGGGTGAGGGGAGAATTTTCTTTTCTCACGGTTCAGTGCACAGCAAGGGTACAGCAATTCTGTTTTCAAAAAATATTGATATCAGTGTAAGAAACGTGACCTGTGACGACGATGGTCGTTATATTATTCTGGATGTAATGATTGAAGGTGATACTTTCCTGTTATGTAATCTTTATGCACCTGCTACAAATATTCACTGTCAAGTCGAATTCTTTCAGCGAATTCTGAACTTGCTAACCAATTGTAATCCTCATCAGATGTCAAATATTGTGATTGGTGGAGATTTCAATTGTAGCTTGTCAGCTGTTGATCGATGTAGTAGTAGAAGCTGGGCTGAGTATGTCACTGCGAAACATTCTGTAATTTCACAAATTGAGCAGCTCATCATAGTTCTGGATCTTCAAGATATTTTTCGCACCAAACATGGTGATAAAACCAGGTTCACCTTTAGGCAAAGAAATCCTTTTATGCAGTCACGTATTGATTTTTGGTTAATTTCACACCACCTCCATGATGATGTGAAAGCAGTGAATATTACGCCAAGTGTTTGTTCTGACCACTCAGCGATTGTCCTGTGTTTAGATAGAGATAACTTTGACCAAAGGAGAGGTCCTGGCTACTGGATTTTTAATTCTAGCTTATTGGATGATCAGGTTTATTGTCAGAAAATGGAAAATAACATTGTTAAGTGGATTCATGATTATACTGATTATTCTGAAGATTTATGTGTAATATGGGATCTTGTTAAAATGGAAATACGCAAGTTTACAATGTCATATTCGAAAATGAAATCCAGAGAGCGAAAAGTGGAATTTTTAAAGCTTGAGAAAACATTACATGAGATAGATGCATTGTTGAGTGAAAGTCCTACTGATGAAAACTGCCAAATATGAAGAAATTAAGCAACAGTACGATCAGATGATTGAATATAAAACCAAAGGTGCAATTATTAGATCTAAAATCAGATGGCATGAAGATGGAGAGAAAGGTTCAAAATATTTCCTTAATTTAGAAAAAAGAAATCACAAGAAAAAGCACATTAGAAAACTTGACATTGAAAGTGGTGATATTGTCACAAACGGTAAAGAAATTCTAAGTGTCTGTACTCAGAAAGAAAAATTGATGATCATAGTGCGAATTTTTTTCTTTCAAATGATAACATCCCTTGTATTTCAGATTTGGAAAGAGCTTCTTGTGAAGGTCATATCACTTTGCAAGAGTTTGAGAAGGTCCTGTCTACTTTTAAGGCAGGGAAATCCCCAGGAAATGATGGTTTAACGGTTGAGTTTTACCGTAAATTTTGGAATATCATTGGGCCCACTCTTGTCGATGTCGCAAATTTTGCATATGAAAAAGGTAGCATGAGTGAGACTCAGAAACAGAGTATTATTACATTGATTGAGAAAAGTAACTCAGATCGGTCCAAACTCAAGAACTGGCGCCCGATTTCTCTGATAAATGTTGACAGCAAGCTTGTTTCAAAAGTCATTGCTTTTCGAGTCAAAAATTGTTTGCCTTCTATTGTAAGTCCTTCACAAACTGGTTACGTAAAAAACAGTTATATCGGGGAAGCTATTCGCCTGATTGCTGACATAATGCACTATACAAAAGAAAGAAATATACCTGGTGTTCTCTTATTGCTTGATTTTCAGAAAGCATTTGACTCCCTGAATTGGGATTTTGTTTTGAAATGTTTAGAGAAGTTTGGTTTTGGTCCTTCACTAAGACGTTGGTTCACAGTACTTTATGCGAATATTAAGAGTTGTGTTGTTCATAATAGTTTCACTTCAAGATATTTTGACTTAAAAAGAGGAGTCGTCAAGGTGACCCTCTTTCACCATATCTCTTTATTATAACAGTGGAAGTACTGAGTTTAATGGTAAAACAAGATGAAAACATACGAGGTTTTAATATTTTAACTGATGAAATTAAAATTGTACAATTTGCAGATGATACAACAGTTGTTTTAGAAAATGAACATTCTGTTGCCACTTTTATGGCTGTCATTGATACATTTGCACAATGTTCCGGTCTCTGTGTGAACAGAGACAAGACATTTGTATTCTGGTTGGGCAGTGATAGGCATAGAACAGATAGTCCCATTGGTTTAAAAGTTACAAAAGTTTTCAAAGCACTTGGTGTATATTTTTCCTACAATATTTCTGAAGCAAATAAGCTAAATTTTTACGACAAATTCAGAAATGTCAAACAGATACTTACCATGTGGAGAAGTAGAAATCTTACTCTTATTGGAAAAATTACAATTTTGAATACGCTTATCATTCCAAAGTTTCTGTATCAAGTTTCCCTTCTGCATCTTCCAGAGTATTTTCTCTCAAAACTTCACAGCATTTTAAATGAGTTTCTGGAATGGCAAGAAGCCTAAGCGGAACAACAATACGATGTGTTCCCTGTGGAAAGATGGGGGCTTTGGTCTCACTCACCTGCTGTCCTGGTCTCAGGCCAATAAATTAACTTGGATCAAACGGTTTTATCTTTCAAAGGGACAGTGGAAACTGATACCATTATATTATCTTCGGAAGACAGGAGGGAAACTTTTGATTTGTTGTAATTATGATATACATGATATTCCATCAAATTTGCCAATTTTTTACATAGATATTTTTCGAATGTGGGCTGATGTGAAAAAATGGGACCATCAGAATGTGATTGAAAGTGGTAAAATAATTTGGAACAATAAGAATATTCGTATTGGAGGAGATTCAGTGTACTTTAATGACTTGTTCACAAATGGTTTCATGTACGTTCATGATATTTTTACTGAGGATAACTTGCCCATTATACAAGAAAATGTTAACATTTTACGTCATGCAAATTTTACAGAAAATATGATTTTTAAGCTTTGGTGTTTAGCGAAGGCTACTCCTATTGAGCTCAGAGTGACATCTTCGGATAATAGATCCTTAAATGCACCTTTAAAACCATACTTATATCATGGGGATGTATGTTATGACTGTACAAAAATCACTACTAAACAGTATTATGAGATAATATTACTAAAACATCTTAAGAAAACGGAAGCAAGAAAATATTTCTGTGATACTTTTACTCTGAGCAATGATGATTGGGTCAAACACTGTCGTATCACAAAACATGTGATAACTGAATCGTCAGTGAGATGTTTTCAACAAAAGCTGCTAAATAATTTGATTTTTACAAATGATAGTCTGTTTAGAATGAATGTAGTAGAAAGTAATCTGTGTAATTTTTGCAATGCATCAATTCAAACAAAAGACCATCTCTTTATTGATTGTAGATATTCAAAAGATTTCTGGGTACGTGTAAAAAGTTATTTTTTCAGAAATGTAAATATCAGTTTAACCAGACCTGTAATTTATCTGGGTATCCTCAACCACGACAAATTAGTGATGGTAAACTATATTATTTTGCAAGCTAAGTTCTTTTTGTATACCTGTAAACAGAATAACAAAATACCAACTTTTGAGGCGTTTCTATCAATTGTTAGACACAAGTATGTAATTGAGTGTAAAGCAGTCGATGGTGTAAGTAAGCGAAGCAAATTTGAAGTTAAGTGGAGTGAAATAGAAAATCTTGTAAAGCCTAATTAGGCTGTTTTTTTCTGTGTTGTTTTTGTTTTGTTTTACTTTGTTTTTGTTTTGTTCTGTTTTTGTGAGTAAAAATAAAAATTACAAAAAAAAAAAAAAAAAAACAAAAAACAAAAACAAAACAAACATACAATCCCAATGCCTACCTACCTACCTACAAACCTACATACACACCTACATACACACCTACACACACTCGTTCACTCACTCACACACTTTAGCTTTATTACTGATTTAATCATAGAATTATGTCGAAAGTCAACCTTTTATGCTTTTTCCCATGCATTTTATGCAACCACATACTCTCCTCTTAAAGCACATCGGAAAACTATTGTTAAAGAAACTATGAATGAAAACGAGTGTAACCCTTAGACACAGACATTGGAAAGAAGAGATGATTTGTTTATTTTTTCTGTTACACAACAAACTTGTACCTTTCTACTTATGTACTGTTTCACGCGATTTCCCATATTATAGGTCAACTGTTTATAGAATTATAAAAATTCTGGCTTCTCCAGAACCAACAGAGTGCACAAAATGTCAATTTGATGTTGGAGATTCCTTAACCTATTTGTTAACTTCCTGCAATTACACTGTTGAACAAAGAGACACTTTCTGAACAACAGTTTTTGATTCTATTAATGTAAATTTGCTGACACTTTATTTTACTCAAATGACAGAGACTTTGTCATCTGTATTTTACAAGATAACGAACGTAACTTTCAAGAACCACACTATTATGCAATATTTCAAGAATTGGCTTTAAATTTACACAAGTGTGCCTTGATGATTAAAGTAAATATTGAAATTTGTGGTCAATATCTTGATTATTCTCCATGACTAGATGTTCAACCTTAACCTGTAGGGTCAAGTCAGCTAATTTGTTCATAGCTGTCGTCTTTAGTTATGTACTTATAATATGATTTAATTGTGTTGCGTAACTCTCCTCTTATTGAGAGGAATAGAGAAACAACAACAATTCACTCACCCACACAACATTCACACAACATTCACTTACTTACTTACTTAGATACTTACTTACTTGCTTGCTTACTTACTTAGTTACTTACTCACTCACTTACTTACTTTTTACGTTACTTACTTACTGACTGACTTACTTACTTACTTACTTACTTACTTACTTACTTACTTACTTATTTCCTCTCGTGTTTTCCCTGTTTTCCTAGTTTGACCTTGTAACCGTACCAAAGCTGACATTCCCGACGGTTACTGTCTGCAACACAAATAAAATTCGAAAAACAGAGATCCTGAAGTCGGAACATCGAAGGATACGTGTAGTAGATGAGGATTCAGTTCTCCCTTATTATGGTAGGTCACGTCCTTGCATGATTATATACTTTTCTTGACACATGAGTCACTGGTAAGCCTGTTAAAGAACAACTGTTCAACGTCCTATAAATATTCTGTACATGACCAACGCGTATTAAAGTTTGCATATCAGACCTGCAACGACAGGGATTATGCTTGTGTGTTTCAGTCGGAGACAGAACTATCGGGGATAATAACGGAAATCCCAAAGAGTTTGTTTGACTGCCACTGTGATAAAAGTGTCATTTGTATTCGTAGCTCCCTGCCTACCCAGTGACTTCACATGCAAAAATGGCACACTATGCATCAAGCGGTACCTTGTCTGTGACGGAATCAACCACTGCCAAGATATGAGCGATGAAGACAACTGCGACTATGGTAAGTGGTTTAACGCCATTCTCAATGTAATCTGTTACTTAAGTTTCATTGCTTTGTACTTGAAGTAATTTTTTTTATTGTGCGATGTATGATAGTGAGCATGCGTGCGTGAGTGCTTCACGAACTCTACAACGGGTTGAGCGGTCTCAGTCAGAAAAAATGTAACAACTTAGCCGGCTATTGAACCACTCTTTTTTGGGAGTGGAGATTTAGCCGAGTGGTTCTGTCTGTGGCCTCTCAGCTAGGCGACTGATGCCGTATGTTGTGGGTTCGAATCCGATTGAAAACTATCCGAATTTGTAACGCTCTGCTTAGCATAAACACTGTAATTTCCCACGAGGACATCTCTATACTTGTATATATATATGTATATCCATATCTATATATGTATATATATATATCTATATATCTGTATGTATGTATATATAAACTATATCATTATATATATATATATATATATATATATATATATATATATATATATATATATATATATATATATATATATATATATATATATATATATATAATCCCATGGTATTTTTCTCTCTTTGACGTCATCGTATATGAATGTTTTGTCGCGGAGCCGTACAACTCCTTGCCGAAGGAGAGGAGTTGTGCGGCTCTGCGAAAAACACTCGTATAAGATGACATCAAATAGAAAAAAAAAACATGGGATTATATATTTATCCCATAAACAGTCTACTTATTTGTTTTTGTTGTGGATGGATCAAGATTATTGTAACAAATTGCATGATTTTTGTCGCGATTTTGTGTTTTATTTACGCGGATTACTTTCATTTAATGAGTAAAGCGGCCTGTCACCCAGGAGATGTGCAAATGTTTACTGGTATACTTTCATTCACAAATCCGATTAAGCTGAAATTGTTATACATCAAATGGTATCTCCATCAATCAGACATACATGTCAATCACTGTCTCGCACTGGACCGATGCCAATGCAAGTCGGCCATCGGCGGACATAGCTTTCACCGCGCTAGCGACGGATAGCCATAGTATTTTGAGTTATTTAGAATATTTACAGTTATATTTATGAAATTAATGCAACGAAACGTTCGAAACAGTAGTTATCATTCTTAGAGATGCCCTGGCTTTTAAAATATCACAAGTTTACGACCTTGGCGAGCCCGAAAGATTCTGATCGATGACAAACACAGCGTACGCTTGTAGTGGGCGCAGCACTGCTGTCACTGGTCTCCGCCGGTGGCCATCTCGGTCGTCGATGTTTTCGTCTTACGAACTTTGATATTTGCTGTGGCACATATATCGCCCGTAGGTACATCACAATTTTGTTACTTGGTGGGAACTCTGTTCTGTTATGGGTGTTGTCCGAGTCAACTTTCGTAATACATCGGATTCTACAGCGCTGCACTGTATGGTTACGGCTTGAGCTCGACAGCTTATGTCTTCACTACAGCCTTACGCTGCAGGTTTGATTCCGATTGAGAAACAAACGGAATAATTTGTGTAGTGAAGGAAATTTATCGTCGAATGACTTTATGCGTGTGTCTTTTATGTCGCTTTCCCGAAGATTAAACGGTATGAACTTACGTTAATGTGTATCTTTCGGGTTAATCGCCAACCGGGATCGCCAGGTACGACTTCGCTCGGCGATCGCGAGGTATGACGATGTCCACATTGACGTGACTTTACTGAGCCAATAAAACTATCGACGGTATCCTCATTCGATTCTTGGGCATAGCTAAAGCTTTAGCCACTCGAAATTTCGTTGGAAATGCCTTCTGTGATTCCATTTCTGGATTTATCAGGTCACCTCTTTGTAAAAATGTTATGAGAGCACGGCATCGATCAAGACAAATCGGTCTGTGTCGCGATGTGCATGCATGTATGAACGGTTACATTACAGGAAAAGGATTTCTTATCTGTGCTGGTGTACGTCACACATGTGGAGATACGGGCCAGTTCATGTGATATATACATATATATATATATATATATATATATATATATATATATATATATATATATATATATATATATATATATATATATATATATATATATATATCACATGAATATATTATATATATATATATATATATATATTATATATATATATATATATATATATATATATATATATTCATTTATACATTCTAACCTAGGTACGTGCGGCAGTAATCAGTTTCGTTGTCTATCTGGTAGTCCTAAAGGATACTGCATTGACGGAAGGTGGAAGTGTGATAGGAAGACTGACTGTTATTATGGCGAAGATGAAGCAAATTGCGGTAATACTACTCACCAATTTCTTTCCCCGACTTTCAGGAAATCCTTTTTTCTTTTTATCTTTTCGGGACAACTTTACGATAATAATGTACTTTCCTGATCCTGAGCAGTTTTTAGGTTATGATTTCACTGCATGGAAAGCGTGGAAACATAATTTATCTATTCTGTCATTTGATATAGTCCGTCTGTGACAAGTACATTATTCTATTTTGTGAAATACAAGTGAGATTTTGTTTACACCTTAGTTATAGAACTTGCATTCCATGAGGTGAAAGACATTGCGATGAAATTACATAATATGACACCTATGCTTATTTCTGTGATTCGCCAGAACAGGTCACGTGGTGACAGAACAGAAAAGGCAAGTTTCTGGTAACTCAAAGTGCCTTGTTGTGACTAACAGGCGTTATCGTCCTAAAGACAAGACGATATATGTTCACTATTATATATTATTGCCTGAATACATGGGTTTAGGTGCCCGAGAGCATTTGACAATTTGCCCGACGCCAAGAGGGCAAATTGTCTCCTGCTGCGAGAGCACATAAACCCATGTATTCAGGCAATACTATTTTTATTACATGCCTCTTCACAGTTAACGCTATATGATATTTAGTTACATGCAGGGCATTTTTAAGTAATTTTACCATTATCGATCACCATCAAACAGATTTTAACCAAAGTCCAAATAGCAGTGCGCGCATGGATATTTTACATCTAGCGTTAAGCGTATACTTTGACGTCGAAAACATCGAAAGGCTTCACTGGCCCGGGTAACCATCGAAACCGGTCAGTACATCATTCACCGGCCCGCTAACATCCCGGATGTTCCTTTTCAAATCAATGCACTGATTTGCATTCACCTCGAGGCATGTAATAAAATCTTACTTGATTTTTTCTGTGCACTTCTGAGTCTCAAAATACGATAATGTGTATTGCAAAACGCTCAACTTTGCCCATATCCTCTCGTAATAGACTGCAATGACGAGGAATTTAAATGCAAAGATCAAACTGGTACCTGCATAACTCGTGATATGGTTTGCGATGGCATCGATGACTGTCCAGACGGTAGTGATGAGCACTTCACTACATGTGGTACGTATAATATGTGTTGGTTTCACATGAGACCTGCCAATGTCGAAGACCAGCCTCCGAGAAACGAATTCCTTTTTCTGCCTTTTTTTCCTAATCATACAGAGAATATTAAAAATGTCACTCTCTGTACCATGTGTAGTATTCGTTCTCTGATAACCTCACAGCTTGCCAATTATCTGTTGCTTATCCAGCGTGTAAGTTATCGCGCACAAATTAATTTGCGTCTCTATTTTATTCACTTCTTTGTACACTCGACTTCGACATTATCGGCATACTACAGAAATTGTCCCAGATTACTTTTTAAACGGCTGGGTCTTTTAAAATCTGCTTGAAATTGCTGGAAGATTGCTTGAGTTTGCAACATTATCAATGACTTCCAACTTGTCTATGACAGGCAGCCTTCTTACAAAAACGTCGTCGAAGTAGACCTCACATATATTTATACCAATTATACGCGCACAGTCCAAAATAGGAATCATGGCCCGAGTATCACATCAAGAGCACGTTCAAAAGTTCCACAATCGATAAATCACAATTGATATACATGTAGAGTGTGTGTGCCCTCCTGTAAAAGGCGTTTTCATTGCGGATGCCAGTCTCGAGCTCGGCAAAGCTAGAAGTCATAGATAATTGCTAACATACCATGGTACCTATAGGCAATTTAAAGTAAATTCGAAAACCGGAAACATCGCATTGTTAACGATGTATCCCAAGATAAGTCAATTATTGAATCCTTTCCGAACAGTCAATCAGCTACAGAATAGCCTTTGGTAGGTCTAGTCTCAGACTTTTCACATTGGTGTACATAATGACCGTCAACCAATGAGGTGCAAGCTCCCAAGCTGCTGCAAACCAGCAGCGCTTTACGACGCTGCGATCTGCCATTTTTTTCGTAACCCCGTAGCGACATTCTATTCTACATTGTAGATTTAAGATATTTTACTCAATCCAAATAACATTTTTCTTCATCTTCAGGTTTAATGGCTTTCAAGACAACAAACTCAAAACGATTGTCCCCAACAGGTGCGATTATGATCGCAAATGCTTCAAGTGAGATCTGTGCTTTGACGTGTTTAGGTTTCAGCGAGTTTGTATGTCTATCGTTCGATTACGATCACGAAAGTAAAGAGTGTTATATCAATCCTGGAAACAAGGACACGATTGTATTCTTTCTAACAGACGACAATGACTACGTATATTTTGAGAGGATTTATCATGGTAAGAATGTTTTTCAAATCTGTTTCTAAAAACACCTTTTCTAACTATCCTCGACTTAAAAAAATGAGAGTTTCTACGTTGGAAAACAGTAGTTAAATACCATTTATTAGTAATAGAGTTTGCTTATATATTTCGGTGGCAATTCATATTTTGAACAATAGACAGAAGTCCCCATATATTTATATTAATGTATAAAACCATGGTATTTTTCAAATGAATTCAAAGTTCTTTGATTAACAAATTCTGTTGATTTGGAACTTTGATACTTTTTTCGTCATGACTACCAATCGCAATATCGAGATCAGAGACGTGGGCATGATAATACCAGCATAAAGATGTCAACCTTTGCCTCGCGCTGTGAGTCATGCACGTCTGCCGCACCCTCCAAGCAAGTGATAAATCTGGCCGAGAATCAGGTTTGGATGGACAGTCGTAAAAGGGACTGTTTTCGCAGCCAACTGAGATTTTAGCTGGGCTGTCTTTGACTGCTGTTGTCGCTAAAATGACAGCAACTTCCCTTCATTTCTGTGCTGGATACATCGACGCACCGATCTTTATTGCGATGTTTATTGTACAGCTGTTGAGGGGCGAGCCTAAAAAAGCATCGATTGCTGCTTAAGAGGGTTCTCACCGGCAGACACAACCATGTTGATATTTGTGGCGACGACCGTTGCCCCAGCTGGAGTAGAAGCGACTTCTTATGCGCACGTTCTGTGTAACCCGTCGAAAAGACGCAGTTGCCCTGACGTACTCGGCTTGATGGTGATCATATTGCAACAGAAGACATTATTTGAGAACCCCCGACAAAATCTCGGACATGCGGAGACGATAAAATGTCCGGTTCATATTCTGTTCTATCTCTTTGCCCACTACCTGCAAATAAAAATTGCCGAGGTTTGCGTCAAGTTCGTCCAGTGCAATTTCGTACTAACGTCTCGTCTCGGTTGGTCGCATTGCTGCCATCCGTTTTGGAAAATGGTTGACAGCACACTTGTAGCTTTTACGACATTTTTTATCCGTTGTTCCTTGACGAGGTGTTGTTTGTCGATCTCATAAAATTTGACGCATCACGAATCTAGGGTCATTGTCGGAAGGTGAACTATGGTCACAGTCCGAGCCAGATCTATTCGCCTCTCATTAAAAGACGTTCGTTTCCGTCACGCTGAGTTCTTCGGCCAATGTCTGCGCGAATGTCTTCCTCCAGTTCGGCTCGCGCTTCAACCATAGTGAAGGGCATTCCGTCCGACTTGAGTAGGGTCGTCTGGACGCCAGCAGTAGCAGCAGTCTTACGGCAGATTTCGTGACCTTTTGAGCCGTCAGGCGACAAAATGTGTGGCATTCCGTCCCATATTCGTTTTACCCGGTGAATTTTGGTTGTATACGTTACTAATTATAGTCCGAGGTAGTTGAATATTTTCGCGCTCTCAGTATTAGATGTTTTGTGTATTATTGCACAGGTGCATGTGCAGTGCTTTGCTATGCGCGAACGCAGTCAAACAGTTGGGGTGATGCCGTATCTCCAGGCTGAAAATAGGACCGGCTGCATGACGTCGAACAGGGATAATGTGGATTTCATACCGCTGTTCAATGTCACACAAGTAGATGAGTTCATGAGATAACAGTTCCTATCACGGAAAGCTTGTGAAGTGTAGATGCCAATGCCCAGTTGTTTGTTTGGGTATCAAATATGTATAAAAAGCAGGATTTAATTTAAAATACCCGTTTTCCATACCGTGCGTAGTTTTGCCCTAATTTTACCTTGAAGGACAATGAGAGTTAAATACAGCATTTTGAATCTTTCAAATTTCATTGAGTTATTAAGAGGAAAAAGAGAAATATTCCCAAAATTGTCCACTGCAATAACAAGCAGCGAGTTTTTTCCATTAATGTCAACCATATGTTGTTTCTAACGTAGATTTCAGTACCCTCAGCAATAATACGGCGCTGAAATTTCAACGCTTTCCAAACACGAAGACGGCATTGGTCACCGAGCCTCAGCAGACGACCACCGAAGAGTGTGCACAATTATGTTTGGACGCTTTTCATTGCCTGGCTTTTACGTACGAAGCATTGACAAGTCGATGCTGGTTACACAATGCAAGTTATTCATTAGATGGCATTCCTTTGATACAAGACTCCACATACGATTACTATGACCGCAGAGGTGAGTGTAGTAGGACTCACTCTTATTTGGGGACGAATTGTAAAGCCTTGGTTTGTGTTCTTATATGATATATCAGCAAAGTCATCAGCAAACTCCATGTGTTACAGTTATGAGGAAATGTTATTCAAGTAAGAGAACTATTACCCGATAGTATTTCAAGATAAGAATATATTTGTTAAAAAAACTTTGTGTTTTCTTGAATAGTTTTCTTCAGGGATAATACTATATGGAAAATACATTGACAAGATCTTTCAAAAAGTTCCATAGTAGATATCGATAAATTGTAGAGAAATATGACACTCCTGTCATGAAATTCTGAGTGACAGTATACCTAATTTTGATTTGATAAAGCGACTGAGCAAAGTGCATCACTTAAAAAACACGATAGGAACTAATTTAGGATAATTGGAGGATGAAGGAAGGTCGTTTTAACCAGCCGACGTAAGCTCGTCTGCTTTTCTTTTAAAGTTACGAAGTTGTTTTAATAAGTAACTTGTAACATTGCAGCATTCAGCTATATGGCACCTAACACTTTTGAGAAATTTTACTAATATGAAGATCCAATTATCCTAAATTAGTTCCGATCGTGCGTACATCAAATGCGTTGATCTTGAACCAAACCACTGGGCTACGCTTACACATGCTGCACACATTGTACCACGGCTAACTATAAGTTGTCCAAGATGGTCCGACTAAATGTGCAAACAACAAATGCCTAACGGACCTGGCAATGTTGTACTTTGAATGTTGGACCATTTTGCACGCCATACTGAGTTTTAAAAAACGCTCATAATGTATAAATCATTGGTTCCGAGTACGTTTTGCCAAATACTGTTACCAGTAAAGTTAGAAAGTATGCTAAACCGTCAATAACCTTAATAAACGCCATTACCTCTGTTGGTCAAAGGAATTACTGTGCACACCCTAGGGTGCCATTTATGAAATCAGCATAAAATGTATCCCCTAGTATAATGATAAATCGACCAAGTTAATCCAGCCACTTTGCAGTATTGTGTATGTTTACCTTTGCTTTCCATAGGCATCGAATGTTATGCACAGGAAGATGGGGCAGATTACCGTGGCCATATGTTTGCTGCATCAAGCGGGGCTTTCTGTAAAAATTGGAATTCCTTGGATTCATCAAAATTTAAGGTTAATCCATCTACAGCACCTGGCAAAGGGCTTGGTGATCACAGTTACTGTCGTAATCCGAATGGTGCAGCTATGCCTTGGTGCTATACGAGCGACAAAAAAGAAATCAAAGAACGATGTGCGGTGGGCTTGCCAAAGTTGCAGTGCCTTTCACCGAAACCAAAGACGCAACAAACTACGGTACCGACTCCTGGTCCGGAACCAACAACCGTAACGCCAGTAGCAATAAACTGTTCTGCTGATCAAACCGGTCTTGAATATCGTGGAAGGAAATCGACCACCGTGTCTGGAAGGCTATGTCAAAACTGGTTGGCGAACAACCCTCATTCCACAGCAAATTTTGAAAATATTAATGTCGAAGATAGCAACTATTGCCGTAACCCAGGCGGGTCGGATTTACCATGGTGTTATACTACTGATCCAAATGTAAGGTGGGAATTTTGTGATGTCAGGGAACCACCGTGCGTTGATCCAGGTAAGTTGATCTTACCTTTGATGTAGCTAATACAAATGTAAGCCCTAAATGAAATACATTATGTGTGATTGATACATATTGATATCGTCCCTACGAAATCGTGATTCGTCTATTGTCATCGTATAGACCTTATTAGTGCAATCACAATATCGAACATCATAGCAATGTTTTGCACTTTACCGTGGTCGTAACATCGTCAGTATGGTCGTCATCGTCATCACTATCGACATCATCATCATTGTTGCTCGAGAGACCAATATCAACCTATTGTCAACCCGCCCTATCGGTGCAATCACAATGTCAAACAGCACCATTTAACGTTGCTATCGTTACGTAGTCACCTTCATCATCATCATCATCATCATCACCACCACCATCACTACCACCACAATCATCGTCATCAATGATCGATAGACGAAGATCACCCTATGTCCCCTTGACCTGTTCTTCTCAGTTTACGCTGCAAAGACAGACGTTGATGACGAATGACACCCTTAACACACGCGCGATAAATAAATCATATATTATTACATGTTACTCTTATACTTGAATATAAAACTTATACAGTATTGGTCAGCTGTTAAACATCTCACAGCTGACGTCGAGAACATTTCTACACATACTTATATGTCAGTTGTGATTCTAAAGGCCTTCTGATCAGCATTCAAAAATACGCAACCGATCAGACGGTCGTAATGGAATTATCATGTTACTATTAAAACCAATTTTGCATGATCCCAAATAACAAAAATATTTAAACTGTTTTAGTGACGGTGTCACTGAGTTTCAAAGACCTCGGTGTAATTAATAATGGAATAAGATGTAAATGAATCTATGTGTATTGCAAACTATTAAGTTGCGTACAGCATCATACGTAAAATCTGCCATGGCATCGTACATGGATTTTTTTTAGAAAATAACATTGGACGATTTTCTTCACTATTTGCAATACAGACGCCAATTTTCACATAGAACCAACTTTTTCAATTATTGATTGTACAACAGCGATGTAATTAGATATTATTCCCTAATATTTTTCTTCGTTCAGCTCGGAAAATACTCGTGACGTAATGACCGTGTCACCATGAGTCGAAGACAAGTGGTGACACGGTCATTACGTCATGAGTATTTTCCGAGCTGAACGAAGAAAAATATTAGGGAATATACTTATCACATGCACAAGCCAATAATTCGTTATTTTTTGCAAAGTAAAAGACGTTTTCGATGACGATTCCGTGTTTAAACTTTTGAACTACTTAAGGCATAATATCAATACGCCGTGGGCAAGTTGTCAATCATTTCCAGTCCCCCGTCGCGTGAGAGGAACACGGTGTTCACGTTCTCGTTTATTGAGCAAATGCCAGACGACCTCTCGGTCTACACATATATTCCGCAAAGTTATACACTATTTCAAAAATAGCATAGGCCTAGAAATTTACCGGAGACAAAGATACACGACTGAATCTCGACGGCGCGAACACTGGGTAACGTCGCGCCTGACCCTGGTTACCATGCAACCCACGGGGTAACAGGACAAGCTTCGAGTTCGTCGTTTCCGCAAATAATTCACGTAATTTCTTAGGAATATACAGGCGGTACACTATTGTATTTTCATTACTCTGATTATTATTGTCGTAGTCTATGAAAATATTGATTTCATTACATGACTGGACACCGCACTTGACCCCCTGTTGCAGAGGAAGCCGTATGTCTACCGCATGAAACTGAAAGCAAAAAGTGCATCGAAGTACAGGCGTCGGCGGGGTCTATACAAATACGAACCCCCATATTGGCGAAAAAAACCAAAACACAAGGACTAAAAATTTGCCTATTGGATGTATTTAGTCAGACTCTAAGTCATGATTAATGTTTACGATATTTTTCACGTCAGACACATTTTGATCGTGGGAGAAATACTGGCCGCCATGCTGTTTGTTTACATTGATGAGCACACCGAAGAAAGAAGCAAAAACGGTCTGACGCGCCGAAATTCATGACATAGACGTGGGCTGTCGTGACGTAGAACGACCAGAGAATAAATCCCGTATTTTTTGTTCGAAGACGATAAACTTGACTTGTGCATGTGATAAAACACAAGGACTATATCGTAGGAGATGATATAAAAACTGGAAGGTGCAAGTATGCCTTCTAATGCCATTGATCCAATTGACCAATCTACCGTCAAGTTGAAAAACAGACTTTTGAAAGCGGTGTTTTACGTGAAATATTGAATTACATGATATGGTCTTTTATCACATGAACTGGCCCGTATCTCCACCTGTGTGACGTACACCAGCACAGATAAGAAATCCATATTACCCCTGTTGTACGTCATCAACCGGAACTTTTTTCCTGCATGGTACCGTTCATACCTGCACGTCGCGACGGACACAGACCGATTTGTCGCGATCGATGCCGCGCTCTCATGACATTTTTACAAAAAGTTGACCCGACAAATCCACACGTGGAAACATGAAAGGCATGTCCAACAAAATTCCGAGTCGCTAAAACTCCCGGCTAAAACTATAGCTCTTCCCGAGAATCGAATGGGGATACCGTCGATCGTTTTATTTTAATGGCTCAGTAACGTCGCAGCTAGGCTTCAGTCGAGTCGTATAAAGCAAGGCTCAATGTGGACGTCGTACCTTGCGATCCCGGGTGGCGATCCCGGTTGGCGATAAACCCGAAACCTGCCTCAACGTAAGTTCAACTGAATATAAATGAGTACAGTATAATCTTCGGGAAAACGACATAGGAGGCAAAAGCATAAAGTCATTCGACTAACAACTATAAATGTCCTTCATCACACAAAACGTTCCGTAAATTCTTGCTCGGAATCAAACCTGCAGCGTAAGGCTGTAGCGCAGACAGCTGTCAAGCTGTAATCTCTGCAGTGCAGCGCTGTGGAATCCGATGTATTTCGAAAGTTGACTCAGACGACACTCACAACAGAACAGAGTTTCCGTCAAGTAACAAAATTAGGATGTATCTACGGGCGAGATATGTGTCGCTGCAAAAATAAAAGTCCGTCAGAAGAAAAAATTGACTAGAGATCGGGATCCGAGCTGACACCAGCGGAGATCGGTGACGGCAGCGTTCGTGGCCACAAACAAAAATGCAATGTGGCCTGAGCTATATGTGTGTCACCGAACTGAATCTTTAGCGCTAGCTAAGGTCGAAAACTTATGTGATATTTTCAAAAGCCATGGCATCCCTAAGAATGAGAATTACTGTTTCGATCATGTCGTTGCATTTTACTTCATAAATTCATTGGTAAATATTCTAAATCACTACGGCTATATCCGTCGCTAGCAACGTGAAAGCTATGTCCGCCGATGGCCGACTTGCCTTGGCATCGACAGCGCAAGACAATGGTTTACACATTCACGTGACCGAGTCCATATGTCTGATTGGTAGAGATACCGTTCCATGTATCAAAAATTTCGACTTAATGGGATTTCTGAATGAAAGTATCTCCTGGGTGACGGGCCGCTTTACCCGTTAAACGAAAGTACTCCGTGTAAATAAAACACAAAACGCGAAGAAATTCATGCAATTTGTTACAATAATTTTGATCCATCTACGTCAAAAGAAAAATAAGAAGACTGTTCATGTGATAAATATATA
The DNA here is from genome assembly GCF_041260155.1 of Ptychodera flava. Lineage (NCBI taxonomy): Eukaryota > Metazoa > Hemichordata > Enteropneusta > Ptychoderidae > Ptychodera > Ptychodera flava. The sequence goes on from NC_091949.1 coordinate 31,316,613, forward strand.
ATCCTATGGAATTTTTCTCTGTTTGACGTCATCGTACACGAGTGTTTTTCGCGGAGCCGTACAACTTCGAAAAAAACCATGGGATTATATATAAAAATTCATGAAATTCAAACATCAAGTTTCACAATCAAAGGAGCCATTGAAACGAGTTCTCCGAAAAGGTCAAATTTAACAGTGATATGTATAAGATACGAATTGAAAGACTCTATTCTTTAGTAGCGCATTACATCTATTAGCTGACGAATTTAGTCCAAAACTATGAAGAATAAAGTAACTTAGCTGTTAAAAACTTGTCGTTACAGAAATGGAATGTTATCTGACTGAGAATGGAACCGATTATCGGGGATTTGCTTACGTTACCATTTCCGGAAAAGTGTGTAAATCATGGAAGGATGTTCAGTTACCAGATGACGTAGGCTTCAACACGTCTGATGATGGAATCGGTGATCACAACTACTGCCGGAACCCTAATAACGCTGAAAAACCATGGTGTTACACTACGATTTATGACGATTCGTATGAACCTTGCGACGTCGGACCACGCCAGTCAGTATGTCCACCCCCTGTAAAACCTGTCACAAAGCTTAAAGAATGTTTTTCTGACCCTAAAGGTTCCGATTATCGCGGAGCTGTATCAATGACAGTTTCTGGCCTTCCGTGCCAAAAGTGGACGGTGCAATATCCACATACGCACTCGAGAACCCCCGATTCATTTCTCAATGCCGGTTTGGGAGATCACAACTTCTGCAGAAATCCCGATCAATCACCAGGTCCATGGTGTTATACCACGAGTCAACATGTAAGGTGGGACTATTGCGACGTTGGAGAACGGAACATGTCATGTACGGTCTTAGGTAAGCAGGTTATCAGTCGAGTAGAAGTTTACCATACATTTGACTACGACTTTGACGATTAAAAGACCAATGGCTGTAACATATGATAAGGGCCCAAGCTTGCTAGGCGTGGGCCCCTATTGGTTTTCTTCTTCTTCTTCTTCATAGGATGACCTCAGATGACCTTTAGCATGAGTCAAAATGATTCCTCCAAAACGTAGGAGACCTCTGACCTACTTTTTGCGTATCTCAGCAACAAGACGGGCTGCAGTTGATTTTGTTAGATGATGACAGTATAAGACAATTTTTCTCGAAAAAGTTGGATGACCTTCGACCTACTTGTATATATCTCAGCATCTAAAAGGACTAATGTTTTGCTTTCGGTTGGGTGATATCAAGTATGACACATTTTTTTCTTAAAAAGTGGGATGAACAAGGATTACCTGTAAGCAACTTCCATTATATCTCATACTACAACTACCGGAACTTTGGCTTCTGCTCTATATTAATATAGTTGATTACATAACGTACCTACTTTTACTAATCATTTTCTGAACAATCATATTTATAGCTAATTAAAGCCTGGCTAATAGGTCTATACAACTTGCGTTGTTTCACATAGGATCAAACATATTCAGCTAACAAACTTGAATTTAAAAAATTGATATTGTTTGCAAATTGCCATTAAACTTGGGCCCCGGTAACGCTGCTTGCAGGTTTAATATTTCAGTTGTTACTTTGTTCGGTTCTTTGTAAACGATCAGTTTTAGCCAGTTTCTTTTTATTAGCATTTGTTAAAACCACGTTATCTGCTCAGAAATCATTAGCCTGATAGATTTTAACTCTGGTCTGTACGTCCCTATCAATCACTGTACTTAGAATCATATATAAAATGTAGCGAAATTTGCGTGCATTAATGTTAAAGCAAATTGTCTGAAAAAGCAACGCCATCTCTGAAACTGCCTGCCTCTTACCTTTTAAATTTGGTGTGCCATACGTTTATTAGTTCTTACCGCAATAACATTCAAACTCTTTTCGTATTATATATTATGTGCCTAAATATATGATAGGTTTATGTGCCCGAGAGCAGGTGACAATAATATGCCGACGCCAGGAGGGCGTATTGTCTCCTTCTGCGAAGGCAAATAAACCCATGTATTCAGGAAATAATATTTTATTACATAGTTATGTCTTCACAGTTAACGCTATATAATATTTAGTTACATTCAGGGCATTCTAAACAATTTTATCACTATCGATCAGCATCAAACAAATTTTGACGAACAGTCAAAATAGCAGTGCGCGCATGGATATTTTACATCTAGCGTTAAGCGTCTATCTTGATGTCTAAAACGTCGAAGGGCTCCACCGGACCGGGTAGCTATAAAAACCGGTCCTTACACGGTTCGCATATGGCCAACTAACTCCCATATGTTCCTATTCAAAACAATGCACTGGTTTGCACTCACATCGAGGCATGTAATAAATAATTGTAATGGTGCTTTAGTCATTTAACTAATTTGTCACTTTCGAAATAGGAATCGAATGTTTCTACAATCGAAGGGCAACTGATTATCGAGGATATATGGGTACTACTACTTCTGGTCGTACTTGTCAAAAATGGACTGAGCAGTCACCCCACGTCCATCCATACGACACGGAATTTTATCACCAACATGGTATAGGGGACCATAATTATTGCCGCAACCCAACCGGAGAAATGTCGACCGCTTGGTGCTATACAATTGACCGTGATGTTGAGTACGAACTTTGCGACGTTAAGTTTGACCGAGAGCAGTGCATTACAGGTACTTTTAACTGCATATTGGCTTTATAAGTCCAGATAACCTCAGATTTTATTCTTGATTATAGGAATGATGATCAAACGTTTCAAACTTTCAATATGAAGGCGTTCAATTTTTTTTCTTCCAAAGAAGCCCATTCTAAATCTAAACTGTAGGATGTAAGCCTACGTAGAAAATGCCGAAAGCCTCTTTCTACGGCTACTTTGTACTCACAATGCGGCAATAGTGTCTTAAGTTTTCCTTCCTAAAGCTCACGAGCCAGGACTCAGCTGCATGTTTTACCAAACCAAAGTTAATCGCTGTGAACAAGGCGTCCAGAAAGATGCTTGTGGCGGCCATTAAAGTGGTCTTACAACACTGTCCTTCGCAGTTAGGCATATCTTTTACAAGTTGCTCATTAACCTGCAGTAATATTACTTCTCAGTTCTCTTCTCTCGTTTATGCTATGATTAGAACACGTATTGGGCGAGTTCAATGCCTCTTTCGTTTTGCTCGAAGACCTTGAATATGATCAGCAATATGAAGAGATGACTGAAACACAGTGCGCCGCCATGTGTCTGGAATACAGTGCATTTCTTTGTTTGTTTTTTGATTACTCAATTCAAAACCGCACCTGCTATTTGAGCTCCAACTCTTCGGACCAGAGCCAAACATCAACGATGCAACGAGACGTTGTCCGGTACACGAGGATTCTCGACGGTAAGCCAATAGTTGCAATAGGGTAACACTTATTGAACAGCGAAACAGCAAAACCTAATCCAGATATCGCAGATATCGTGTATTTTGTTACTTTATGATATTTTTGTTACTTAATGATATTTTAGACACATAACATTACATGACCATTCATTTTGATTAAGATGTGCATTAAATCATACATTTTCAAACCAAAAAAAAGTGAGTAGGCTTGGTGGCAATTTTTGCTGATATTAACAGCGTTTGGCTAAATCTTTGAAAGAACTTTACTCTTATTTTTAGGCTTGTTGCGAAATATCGCGATTACTTTGTACTACTATGCCGTATCATGCATGAATGAGTACTGTCGAACTTGTAAATGCCATTGTTGTTTGCAATTAGCAGTTCTTGCTCATCTGAGGTTCTTTGATCATTTTACAATCAGTCTGTTGAAACGCAATCGAGTCACATTACTCAGAAAATAAACTTCCTTTTCTTGTTTTCACGCAGATTTTGAAATAGAAATATTAAATTTGAATTTCAAGCTTTATCCAAACACGAACATGCTTACCGGCGGCTTCCAAAGGAGAGTCGCTACTGCAACCATATCTGAATGCGTGACTGCATGTGTTGAAGTGGAGATATTTAAATGCAAGTCACTGGACTTCAGTCCGTCGCGTTCAATATGCTACTTGTACGAACAGCCAGCAGCCAATGCCGGTAATTTGATGAAAAGAGATATCTCTTATATACACCTTGAAAGAAGAGGTGAGTTTGATGCCACTTCACTTTTTCTTCTGCCTAAACCTAATGCAGGCTATAAGAAAAATGGTGTTGTTCCTTCGAGAAGACACTATATACTCCTTGTCGTTTCATGAGAAGTGGACACCCTCGAGAAGATAGTTTATACTTCTTTTTTATGGGACAGCGAGCACCTCGTCCTCTATTGAATGTTGGTCTGTTCGATGAATAAAAAAAATGATTTCGAAATATACAGCCGGTATAGGACACATTTCTGCAGCGTCTTAATGATTGATAATAGTATTTTAACTGACTACTATTTCAACGATATTTTCGAATTATACTTCAATCTTCAGTCCAGCTTATCAGCTGGTTCCCCCTAATTATAACAGTAGCAGTGCCTCGCAACAAAATCTGCGTTATATAAAATAACTTACTGGCAAGATGCATTTATTTTAGTTCTAAAGTTAGCTTTGCTTGTTCTTTTTTATCAACGGGAGATCTGTCCAAAAATCTTTGTCTTTACAGCCGACACGTAAACGACATGGGGAGGTTCAAAGAATATAGAAATAACGGGCGACGCGCTGACCATCAACGTTTATTTGTGGGCAAGGGCGAGAGGAGAGCCAAAAAATAACGGGTGAGGCTTGCCGAGCCCGTTAATTTGGCTTTCCTCGACACCGCGCCACAAATAAACGTTAATGGTCAGAGCGGAGTCTGTTATTTCCATTATATTATCAGAGAACCCAAGAAAACCGTCAAAATTTCCGAAAATTTCAGGAGCGAACGACAACTGGGCCCCAGAAACTGAGCAATACGCGACGCACTGTCACGCGAGCTGTAAAAAATGGCAAATCCTGAGATGTTTTCAGAAAAAAGTATCTCAACTTGACCTACAAGTGCTCCATTTTATTTTGTGATTGATTATGATTTACGTTTGAGGTGTAAAGTTACGATACTTTGAGTTGTTAATCTTATTATTCATATTCACAGGCATGTAAACAAACCATTACTGTGTATTTGTGGTCAATCACGTGGTTCAGCTCGACCAATCAAAATGCGACGGGCAGGGCATGGTAATATAATGTTGGATATTGATTGCTTATGCCTTACGCCTAGTCGTACTTCATCCATTCTGCGCTTTGGTGTACGCAAGGTTTCTTTTAGTGTGTATGCAGTGCCACATGATGTGATGTTTTATGTTTATTATCTCTACTGGAAACACAGAGTATCATAGACAGAGTGGCAACACTTGCATGCCTTTTGTTCCATGGTCGTCTCGGTAGACTATTGGCTTTTCATATTAAAATGAGCTTAAAAGGTGTTAAACTTTTTGGAGGCTTGGTTTGTGGTTGATAATTACACGAGATTATGCGAAACATACGACGAGATGGCATCGTACTGCCAGTCGCGTAGCAACCATAGTTACTTTGTGAGCTCTCAGGCCAGAAACACTGCCTCACGCCAATCAAAACATAACACGCCAGCATTTCATAAACATGTCCTTTCTTGGCGCACGTGTAAAAGACGGTATGACTGACCGTAAACCATTGAGTAAAACCAGACAGTATCGATAAAAGACTTTCAAATTTGGTTCAACACACTCATTATATATTCATGAAAATATGAGAGGAATTTTTAAAACGGTAAAATCCACTTTCCTGAAGCTCAAAACACTCCCGTTTTCGCCAGCACATCAATTCCGATCAGCACCACACGACAACAACAACACAAGCTTTGTCGAACATTCTCTCGCTAACAATTGGTGAAAATCCGAAAATTACCGAAGGGTGCATGGTCGGCACTCTTCGAAAAAGAGAGCCAAGAGCTTCGTGAGGCGAGGCAAACATGGATTGCTTACGTAACCGCTTCACGCCTTAAACAATAGCTGTTGCCACTCTGCCTATGATATTACTCTGTGCGGAAACACAAAGAAGCATAAAACAAGCTTGGACCTATCGTTAGACAATATGGAAATAATGGGCGACGCGCTGACCATGAACGTTTATTTGTGGGCAAGGGCGAGAGGAAAGCCAAAAATTAACGGGCGAGGCTTGCCGAGCCCGTTAATTTGGCTTTCCTCGAGCCCTCGCCCACAAATAAATGTTCATGGTCAGAGCGGAGTCTGTTATTATATTACCATGCCCTGCCCATCGCATTTTGATTGGTCGAGCTGAACCACGTGACTGACCACAAATACAGAGTAATGGTCTGTTTACTTGCCTGTGAATATGAATAATAAGATTAACAACTCAAAGTATCATAACTTTACACCTGAAACGTAAATCATATTTAATCACTAAATAAAATGGAGCACTTGTAGGTCAAGTTGAGATACTTTTTTTCCGAAAACATCCTCGGATTTGCCATTTTTTACAGCTCGCGTGACAGTGCGTCGCGTATTGTTCAGTTTCTGGGGCCCAGTTGTCGTTCGCTCCTGAAATTTTCGGAAATTTTGACGGTTTTTTGGGGTTCGCTGATAATATAATGGAAATAACAGACTCCGCTCTGACCATTAACGTTTATTTGTGGGCGCGGGCTCGAGGAAAGCCAACTTAACGGGCTCGGCAAGCCTCGACCGTTAATTTTTGGCTTTCCTCTCGCCCTTGCCCAAAATAAACGTTAATGGTCAGCGCGTTGCCCGTTATTTCTATATTTGTGGTCAGTCACGTGGTTCAGCTCGACCAATCAAAATGCGACGGGCAGGGCATGATAATATAATGAACAGTAGATGATGGTCATGACAACTCCCACTGTTCGAAGTATTGCCATGGATTACCATGACAACTTGGTTGGTCATGAGGTATTTTCTTCCATTTGACTGTTGTATCCTGCTGTATCTCTTTACCCTGCCTTGCCTGCCTTTGAAAACAAATCATTAGACATGGAGACAGTGCAGTGGCACTTTCCTCAGTTGTTGTGTCCCATAGGTGCCCAGCAATTGTCCTGTGACTTTTGCTTCAAATCTGACATTGGCAAATATCATCGAGGTCTGTGACTAGTAAATTGTAGCAACTCGATCGGCTGAAGGCCAAAGCCTATCTCCGTACAGAGACTGTAGCGCCGTGGAAAATTATAACGTAGCTGGGGAGTCTCAGCAGTAGCCACATTAATCTCTGCCACAGGCGACGGTTTTCACCAACTTTTTGGGTGTTGCGCGTTTTCCATGATATACATTTTCTGTCTTTTTTATACATAATACTTCGAACCAAAAAAAAATTAGATAAATGAATAGTACACTAGTTTCAATATCGATCCTCGATTCCGTGAACACTTGCAAAACATAGACCTTGCTCTAGGTTACAGGGATGTAAATTGATGATTCAAAATGTATGCCCCAACGGCTGTCAGCTTTGCAGACGCGATTGCCAAAGTTTTAGCAGATTATTTATTATTTTTATTAGTGTATTAATGTATTATTTTTACCAGTGTGCAGAAAGTGTGATCTCTAGCTGGATTGCTCCTATCCGTTTACTATTTCCCCCACGTTTATTTAGCCAGTTGGGCGCGCGCAGGACTGAAAGAAGCCCGAGTTTGGAATATTTAAATTTGCCTGCAGCAGAGATTGGTGTTGGCGCGCGCTCAACGACTCGGAGACCCTCTAGCTTGGTTCGAATTATCCACGCTGCTGCCCCACTGCGCTTCAATCTCTGTGTGGAGATTGGGCGAAAGCCAAAGCCTTTTTCGGTCTTCAGCCTTACCTGTTCGTCTTCATCCCTTATTGCTAAAATATAAGCGATGCTACGTGACGAGTGCCTGTGGAAGGGACCATTATTATGGTTCTTGACCGGTCGAAAATAAAGCTATGATCGTTTAAGGTATTAGCAATATTTCACAGGTGCACGCATCATTTCATTTTTCCAAATTCAGAAATGATCTTTTTGGAAGGAGGATTTGCTGTTTGTCATGAACAGGCAGAAATGTGTAAGGTAATGCTACGACGTTTCTCACTGGAAGAGAGTGCGCCAGCTATGCTTCTCTTTGTGACTTAATGGCGCAAGGTTATCCGAATGTCAAATGATTAACTCGATCGTTGATGCTCGGAAAGACCTGGATCTTAAAGACATTTCCTACTCACTGATTTTCACAATAGCAGTGTAACACATCACAAACGTAGCTTTCAAAACAAACCATATACATTCACTTGGTATCGTCATATTCAAAGCAATTAGGCCAAAATTCCATAATGAGTCAAATGTAATATATAAAATTGTCAAAAGATTGTACTTTGCAACTTCATATATCATGAGCATCCAATTTTCTGTCATGCCTGCCCCTACCCATGTTTTTGAGTCAGATCCTAAACAATTTCACAACACAATACTTTTATCATCTGAAAAAAAATTCTTAAAATATAAACACGATTGTATGCAATTACTAATATCAATTTTCTATTTGATTTCAGAGGCGTCTTTTAAGTCTATGAACTGGTCGACAATGCCAAACGTCATGCTAGCATTTGAAGAACACAGCTTACGCTTTTTGCCGGGTTACAACGATAAAATTTTCCACCGATCTTCAAAAGAAGAGTGTGCGACACGTTGCCTGAAGGAATCTAGCTTTATATGCCAGACATTTGAATTTATCACCTCAACAAGGAAATGTATTATAAGCCGTGACAGTCACAGAGAATTGTCTCTGCAGTTAGATGATGGCACAGGATCACAAACAAATTACTACATTAGGCGAAATGTGAAGACGAAAGGTAATGTATGTATGTATGTATGTATGTATGTATGTATGTAGGTAGGTAGGTAAGGCGTACTACTTGTGAACTGATAACACGTCGACAAAAATATATTGTCTGACATCACACACGAACGTAGAAAAGACTGTGGTCATATGCATAAACAGATGAATAGAACCAACAGCACAGAATTACGTATATGCGGATGTTTATTAATGCTGCTGTTTTCAAATGTACATAGATTTTGATCTATTTATAGACTTACCGGCTAACATATGTCACGGAGTGAGTTGTTTTGGATACAGAGACATGGCTGGTAATTAAAAACAGACCAGCTTTAATCATTGATTCAGAGACAAGACTTGAAAATGCAAAGAAAATGCGATTTCGATTTCAGAGTCACAACTTACAAGATATAGATAGACTCGTTTTCTATTTAGACAGGCTTGGAAACTGTACAACCATGTGAATTCGTACAGACGGATGTACACTGTACATACCACATACGTACGTGAGTGCGTGCTTGAGAGAATTAATGATGCATGCACGAACTGTAATCATGCGAAATTTAAAAGCAGACTTTCTCCTTGCTTGACAAATGATTAGATGACAACAACAACTGCCCAGATGAGCACCGAGAGTGTGGTTCGGGAGAATGCATATACCAATATGCAATATGTGATACCATACAAAACTGTGCCGACAATAGCGACGAGGCTGATTGTGCGACTACAGCCAAAGGTAGGGAGTATGTAATCATCATGAATGTAAACTACTTCCAGAGGAAGAAATCGAATATTCCTTTAATCGTTCTTGCGTTTGATCTGTTCAATTACCTTGAATGTAGAGTTCATATTCAAAGCAAACAATAACCATTTTGAATGTATAAGATATTTTACAACTTGCATAAATCTCAACACATGTAAGCAAATTTTTCACAATTTAAAATGAATATGGAATGCCTAGCTCTGCGAAGTATATCGACATCGTTATATAAGTTGACACGACAGCATCACTTTCTAGTTTTAGTCTGTATCATACTGTCCAGGTAGGAACTACGGCTGTTTATATACAATAAAGAGCCTACATACTTCAACAACTACCTTGTCAGACAAACATTCAATTGAACATTGCTTTCAGTAAAGCCAGGCGGTAGAAAATGTTTTGACAAAGTGTAAGGACAAATTTTTCCTTCAAGTTTTAGCACTCCAGCCCATTTCTCAGATCGACCCGTTCATATTTTTCGTCACGGTACCAGCCATTGTTTTTTTTAAAACCGAAAATGTTATTTTCCCCCAAAGAGTTAACACAGGGATGACAGACGTTTTGAATTTCAAATATTGATAAGTGTTAAATAATTTTTCTCTATTACCAAACTTTGCACGGTGACCTCTGATTGTCTTATATGATTTGGTGAGAGGATGATTGAAAGTTTCATGGAAGAAACGTTGTGCAAAAGTTTAAGTCTTTGGCGTTCGAGGCACATACTACATTAAAGTGGTCTTTTGTCATGCCATATTCAAACAGGGCATTCTGAAAACACTATTTGAAAACTTTGTATCGCTAATTGAGTATTTCTGCGCGTAATAAATTATTTTGTTTACTATAACCCAAACGTTTTCCTGTTATCTGGAAGCATTTAGCTCTGATGACAACCTTATATGCCAAGCAGAGGTATATACATGCAGCCATTTTGCAATAGCCAACGTGAATACTACCAGTGCCAAGATCACCTTTTTCTTTTCAATTGTACTCAGGTGAAAACATTACCTACCGAACTGTTACCGAGCAGTTTTTAGACATTAACGGTGTCACTCCTGAGATGTTGAGTGAATTTGAAAATGGTTACTACAAGGACAATGGTTTCAGTGGCGTTGTCAAGGGAGAGGTCCCTCCGGACTGGTATGGTTTCAAAACGTTCAGTTCGACTCCTGATTATAGCGATCTGCGAAGCGTTTTAAAGTTGACGGGGGAAGAAATCGCAAAATATGGTCACCAAGCGGAAGATTTCATACTGCAGTGTACATATGACGAAAAGACATGCAGTCATAGGTAAATATGTTAGTTATTTGAATTTTACTTCCGTGTTCCCCAAGCAACTTGGGCAAAGAAGTGTTACGTAGTTCCAGACTGCGTTCAAAATAAAGAAAAAGAAAATTATATACCAAAGAGTTGTATTTCACAGGAAACTAAGTTATCTTCGACTCAAAGTTGGTCAATTAAATTATTCCTTTTTCCATAAGTTATATGTCGCGTTCTACTCTTTCAAATTAAAACGCATTTGATGTTTTAATGGTGACCCCAGTCAAAAACTTGAACCAAATCTGGAGGGCACGACATGTTTGATAGTTGAACTTCCAAATGTCTTTAAGTGGATTACTGAGACATCTTCATATTAAATCTTGACGTCGCCATTACGAATTAAATGCCTGTAAATTTTCATGAAAGCGTATAGTTTGTGAAATCAGAGCAGTGACCCTAGTGAGTATTTTCAATTCCAATCATGAACGTATTATGGTACTCATTATCATCGTTTACAGTGACTTTTCAACGTTCCAAGACGACCACTACGGCAACTGTTTCAGATTCAACCACGGTCGAAGTGGCACTGTGATACGAGATGCTAACCGACAGGGGGCGCTGTATGGTGAGTAGTGTTTTCTTTATGTATACATGGATGCAAAAGGTAATTGCGGATCTGGATGTGAGAAATTAACTACATTCAGTTTTCAGATTTACGTCTGATAATCAGCAAGACTAATGCCGGCGTGACAGCTCTTGTATAATCAAAATAGAGTCCAAGTTGTCGATGAGCACAAATATTCAGTGAATTATCAATTCTGTATCTATACACCATGGGATATTATCTGTCTTTTTCTTCACTGTCTTAGTTTTGTTCACCTATTCTTGAGTGCAGGGACATATCCAAACTTTTTAAGAGATTAAGAGAGCAACTATTGACTGCATGTCGTTTGAGTAACAATTGCCAGGTATTGACCACGATACCTTCTTCTTGTGCTTTATCGTGACATCAATAGCACTGAGGAGAGTAAAATGTACCGTTTTGTGCGTTCATCTCTTCCACAGGTTTGAGACTGACATTGTTTCTGGAACAAAACGAATACATAAGTATTTATGGACGCAATGCCGGTGCCAGGGTGAATATAAATCCTCTTAACGCCAGCGTGCTTCCTCAAGATGAAGGAATAACCATAATGCCTGGTACAGTTACTTCCATCGGAATAAGACAGGTGAGATGGATTCTTGCACGGTCAAAGAACTTCATACGCTCCACTCGTGTTTCACCTTTGTCTATCAGGAGCGGTTGCGACTTTTGTCCATAAAAGCTGTTCGACGAAAACCCCAAACTGACTGAGCTGAAGGTCAATCAGGAGGGTATATAAAAACCGTATACAGGGAAACCTGTATCCAGTACCCAAGGGTTACACGTACATAATCTATTTAAAATACATCAATGCAATTTATCCATTTATTTTAATAAATGCCAGAAGGAATATAAGCGTAGATTAAAATGTACTGGCCTTTTGAGTAACTAATGTCAAAAATACCCGCACTGTAATTATGTCATTGGGTAACAACGAATTTCAAAATCCCTTGCTTGCTCCCTGTTACAAAAAATGAAATTGTAAATTGTATATAAGGCCGTGCCAGGAGCGTTTAAGGCCAAAGCCATCATTGCTTTCCTCTACAACCGCATTAGTAGGAACTTTCCACATCAAACCTCCATATTAAAATCTTCGAAAGGCTCGGAACAGGCCAGAATATCTGCATTACGGGAAATAACTGACAAGCTTGCTAACAGGCTGTCTTTGTGTTTAAATATTTGTTACATATCCTGTACATGTAATTAAACACAACATGAAAGTCTGAACGGACTCGAGAATAAGGAAAACATTATAATCGATTTTTTTCAAGCATATGTAGAAGTACCATGTGAAATGTTCCGTATCTAGAGTATAGCAGAATCCCTTGTGAAGGATTCTTAAGTTATTCAGTAGAATCCATGAGAATTTCCATCATCATCCAACACAGGGAATCCAGCACTTGAATACAAATGGATTCCCTCAGAATTCCAAAGAATTTTGGTAGAATCCAAAATAGAATCCTGCATAATCCTTGAGCAGTCAGCTCTTTTCAAATGGCAAAGTGAAAGGTTAACACGATTGGAACTAATCTTGGATAATTAGATGGTGAAATAAGGTCGATTTAATCTGCAAATGTTATCTCATCTTCGTTTCTTTTTACATTACATACTTGTAATCCTTGAGGAGTCAGCTCTTTTCAAGTGATAAAGTGAAAGGTAACCTTTTGCTTAACCTGTCTTGACTTTCAGATTGACTTGTCTCGTCATACGTTGTATTCGGCTAACTGATTCACCCCATCCATCCACCTATCTTTATATCTATGTATACAGCCATCCAAAGATAGATAGATCGATAGATAGATAAGTACATAATACATGTAGATAGACAGACAGACACATACATAGATACATAGATACATATATACATAGATACATAGATACATAGATACATAGATACATACATACATACATACATACATACATACATACATACATACATACATACATACATACATACATACATACATACATACATACAACAGAATGATGTCAATACTCGATGTTTTTCTAATGCATTGTTAGTTTTCAAATACTTCACTCAACAGAAACATACTTTTCGGAGAACTGAACCGTATGGAAAGTGTACGGATGGAACAAACACTGATAATTTGTTCGGGCACAACCGTGTCTACAGCGTGTTGGTAGGTATTGAAGTGTTTGCTAACCTAAAGCGGTCTTTACCCATTTTCAAGGTATATGAAAGTCCTGACAATATAGCCATTCTTCGAAGTACTGTTGCCTTCTCTCCGAAGATACAGGCAATGGAATTTTAAGCGATTGTCTGAAAATTTGTGTCATCCCATTACAAAAATACGCACTTTCGAGAACCTATGAAAAGCAGATATCGTAACCCTACCGATATTCATCTTCCGAGAACTAATTCCAATATTTTTACAGGCTTGCCAGAAGACATGTGTTCAACGCCAAATGCTGAAGTACTGTAAATGTGTAGACTCGTTTATTATGGGAGAACCACAGTGTCTTATCACAAACACCACACAAGGTACGAATAATTATCAAAATTAATTGGTTACTTTAAGATAAAACATGTTATCGGCAAGCATACATATGTACGTTCGGCAACCGGAGCCTAAATCATAATGGGTCATTCCATGGACGAAGCTGGGGTTAAAATTAAACTTTCCAGAGTAAAAATTCGCACAAATTAAAATTAAGCATATACGTCTGCAGGTATTGCAATACATATTTTGAATGCATTCCATGGTTTCGTTTCGAAACAAATTCAAGTTATCAGCCTTTCAATGTTAAGATGATATTGGTTCTAGTCAAAATGTGCCTTGTGGTTCCTTCGTGAGTTTCAAATGATTCCTATATCCTACTGTACACAAAAACACACAGGATGTTGTTGGAACAGCTTGTTATTGTAGATAACACTGGCTTGCTAATTCATAAACATGCTCAATGCCTTACATTGAGGGTCTCCATATTGAAAAAATGGCGTTCATGAAGAGGACATTTGTTATTGAAGTTTGCAGGGTTTTCAGAGGTTTCTCTTCCAACATTTTGTGAGAGCAAGTGGACTCTCTGGGATTATCTCGATTTTCATAATTGTTCGATGGGGTCACAGCCTTCTCCAGTCTTTTCCAAAGTGCAGTTCCTCACGAAAAGGAAATTGATGACACTATTAAAGATCGGAATATCGAAGTATGACAAAAACATTCCTTGCAAAAGCACTGTATTCGGAGCAAAAGTAATGCCCAGAGCTAAAGATAAAACAATTACGAAGCAAACTCAGCCCTGACAGAGTATCGCCATAATCGCTGTCTTATTTATGCAATATCGATTCAATTGTGTTTAAATTAAATATAAGACCTACCTCCTTGGAGCATTGAATAACAACCTAAACATTTTGCTTTTCACTCCTTTTGACAGATATCTGTAGACAATTCATTAGATATCTGTTTCAAACACAGAAACTGGACTGTGATTGCCTGATTCCGTGCAAGTAAGTTTTACTTAGCCCCTGCATGTCTAAAAAGTATAAATGGATCTTAGATGTGCAATAATTAGTAGTCCTTTCTCGCATTGTAAAATGGTCTACTTTAATTTTTTAAATGTTTTTTCATACTCCTAAGAGTTGCCTGGCTTCTTTACTGTCAGATTTATTGGCACGAGCTATTCGGTATCTAGAATTGTCTTGGTGTTGATATCGTGTTTGCGTTCTAGGTGTTCTGATTAATAATAATGCTTACAGTTCAGCCAATACAAGGAATACATTTTGTCTTCGGCCAGCTCTAACAATTCCAGTGTTGCATTAGTAGGCATATTCGTTGCAGAAGAATTCGTCTTACTATGTGACGCCGATAGAGAGACAATTCACCTGAACCTTACCTACATTTGAATGGCCCCTACCCTTTTTTGAAGAGTATTCCATACTGTCAACATAAGGATATCGGCCATTTCGAACTTCAAACGAAGGTAATGTTGAGGTGATTTGTTATCGGATGAATTACTACCATCAATTCTGACAAAGAAAATCTTGATTAAAACTTCATTTACTTTACGAGGTTCAAAATAGCTCCGGACAAGCAGCATACTATCAAAGAATTGCGAAAATATGCGGGAGTCCAAAAAGTGTGTGTCTCCGAAGTGCATTGTGATGTAGATAGGAAAACAAAATAATGTTACAAACAGTATTTTTCAACAACTTTACCACCTCAGTAATCATAGACACATTCTATTTTTACAGGGAACAGTATTATGACAAGACTATTTCACAGTCTCTTTGGCCGGCGACTGTCCATTTGGTAATATCTTATTGTAACTTCCTTCTGTAAACAAACCTTTTTATGATTTCTGATATCTTTCTCGAGTTTAGCAGAGTGGTTGACATAAAAACAGTTTTACTAATTGTTTGTGAAATAGAAGTCTAATTCTTAGGGAAAAGTCTTTCAGATTTAAACAGTCTCACAGAAAACATGTTGAGGATCCCTGAGTTGTGTTAGAATAGTATCGTTCGAGTCATAGGGCGTTATTTCTTGTCTTTCTCATTATGACAGTTACCAACAAAAGTCTCGCTGAATGTTTCAGATGAAAGAGCATATTTTTCCTTTTGTGCATGGATTGGATTCTTCATGTGTATTGTTATTTTCAACATGATATATATTAAATTCAAACTTCTTTTTAAATTGTAGGAATGTATTTCTAACTTAAATCTCTATTACCTTAAGGTCTCAGGACAGTACAAGACTTGATCTGCTCACAATAGCATATCTCATCCAATTCTATGCTGCCGTTCTCATTTTACACTGTATGTCTCCTTTTTTTAAATCATTAATTATGCAAATGAGCATGAAATATGTAAGCCACACTCACCAAACACTAATCAGTTGTTGCCATTCTCAAACGGAGTCTATGTATTAGATTTGATTTGATCTGATAAGCCGTTTTTGAAATATCGGACACACATACAGACAGACAGACAGACAAACATCGCCGCGACATTAGCTTACGTGTTCACACACGTGAGCTAAAATGTAGTCTCTTTTACAAACAGACTGTACAGTATGCTATAGTTTGTTTTCACAGGAGTATTTGTTGAAGACTATACATTCTATCAGCCCTAAGACTAAAGATATCAACGACGCCCACTCAGTCAGGTAATTATTTCGTTTGTATTGTATACCGAGAGCAAGGGAGACAAACTTATTCCAATGAACATCGTTGCCATTTCTCTTTTAGTGGTTCTCTGGTCATTTGTCGAGATAACATCTATCAAACCAGAGAAGAGGGTCGTATGCAGATTACCAATTCGCCGAAACAAAGCGAAATAGAAATGTTTTCAGATATTATGGCAAATTCTAAAAGCTAAAAAAACAAAATGTCTAGACTGCCATGAATACCCGTGCTAACCAAAAAACCCAACTGATATATTATCACGATTTTTCCCCCAAATCATAAATTTTAATGTAATGAATAGGGTTGAATAGAACATTATAGGTTTCTCTCGAGATCACCAATTACTATAATTCCGGAAAGTTCTATTCATGTTAACGTTCGTCAAGGTCAAACTCGATGCGGAAGTTCTCTTAGTGGTATTCGGCACGTAAAGCTTTGAGCAAGAAACATAATAAGGATTGTTGGATGCTTATGTTAGACTTTTCCTATCCATCAGCCTAAATCTTGCCCAGCTTGAAGTTTACTTTGAACAGCTGACGATTGAGAGTACAACCGAGTTGCCTGCGTATGGGGTAAGAATAATGTTGTTGTGTTTGAATGTCAATTATTAGTTTATTAAAAAGATTACTAAGACTAAGACGAAAGGACTAAAAACGATAGGAAGGAAAGGAGGAAAGCAGTAAATAAAAGAGCTTGACCACATCTCTGCTTTATGTTTCTATTGTTTTTCTGTCTTAAACATTTTTTTATCCTGACTTTAATGTCTAATATGAGAATCTATCCCAAACGTTTTCTTCAGTAAACATATTTCCCACACTACATTTATAAATGGTACTGGTTTTTTGAGAATTTCTGTCAGTCTTGTCAAACTTCAGAAATCGGAACGATTTCAACACTCGCGTAAAGTGAAATAGTTAACCTTATCCCGATAAAGAAAATGTAAACGATAGTGTTTTTTTCTGAAAATATACCTTGAACAATTAAAGATAATCTTGTTTGCATTAAAATCCTGTTTATATTCACTTTTTCAAAATATATCGTTGCAGACGGAAGATTTCCTTAGCGATATTGGTGGAACTCTAGGACTGTACATCGGACTCTCTGTAATCACGGTAGCTGAGTTCATCGAACTTGTGGTTTCAGTCATAGGTTACATCTACTGTGGCAAGAGAGACATGAACTCACAGGGCGAATCCGAGAACAAAGAAACGAAAGAGCACTTTTCTGGAGCAGTCGCATTCCCTGGCTTCAGAAGTTTTGATGCTATCAATGATAGGAATACTGCAACATGAAGTGATGAATTTATAAATGTACTCTCACTGGAGTTTCCTTGTAAGATACTGTTTTGCTACTATGTAAATGTCGTTCCATCCCTCGAATATAAACTTCGGGATGTATCTTGGGAAATAGGAATTGCCAAAAATGACCATATCATGTTATGAAAAATTGTTTTCGGCATAGTCACTTTTTAAAATATAATCTTATGGCATTGAACATGGAACAGTCTGAATTTTCTGAAGAAAGCTATGCATGCTCTCACAGATAAACCGATATTAGTAAAATAAGGATAATCTCGGCCCAAATATGATGATCCATCCTGTACTACCAACGGTAATTCCAATTTTGATGAGTACTTATCGTTTGGTTTATAACTTGGTTAACCTTTTAAGGATCCCACAGCCAGCCTTTCGTTTTTTCATATTTGATGTGACAGCATAACACTGATAGGCTAAATATTCGTGCTACTTACTTTAAATAACTGGATGAAAGCAAATACATTATTTCTTTCGTTTTCGTCATTTTGCCTAATGCCAGTCAGCTCATCGTTGTAAGGTTAGTCCTTCGTTTGACTTTGAATCCTCGTAAAACGGTACAGTCGAACGAGTAAATCTCCTGGGCAGAATAAATATTTCCCGTCATTGTGATGACGTATAGCACGATTTCGTGTAACTCTTGATCTTCAAGGTTTTAAACTTTATTTGAAAGGGTAGATCTGTTAAAAATTCGTACACCTTGTTAGACCCTTCGGCCCACTTCTGAAGGCACACTCAGTTAAAATAGCCAATAGGCAATACGTCGTTTTATGGTTGCAGATTTTTTCTATATGCGCCCGGGGTATGGAATAAGCTTCCGCCAGAAATCCGGTGTGTAATAATTTTGATGTTTTTAAATCTCATGTACAAAAGCGTCTTTTTAGAGAAAGCATTTGATGTAATTGTTAACCATGCTATTGTCAGTGTATAAATGTGTAAGTCCTTTATAATGCGTTGAGATGTCATTTTACATAGGTTGTTTTTAAGAAATAATATTCTTATTTATCGTACAAGTCATCTTGTCAACTTTACAAAGTTTCTGAATCTATCTAAGCTCACCATATCCCTATAATACGGTGTATTACATATCTGACCACCCATAAATCAAAAACTGTTTCCAGACGAAAGAACACTTAACCTGTATAATATGAGGTTATCCCACGATATCAGCGCTTGGTTGGGACGTATTGCCACGAGTGAGGGTGCGAGCCGCATCACACGAGTCGAAGACGAGTGTGATGCGGCGCGCACCCTCACTCGTGGCAATACGTCCCAACCAAGCGCTGATATCGTGGGATAACCGATTTATCATATGCCCATGACCGTATATTTATGTAAAAGATAATTAAAAATAAAGAAATTTTATTAGTTTTTGGCAGTCTTTCGAAGGGACTATGTTTTTATATTCTGCCGCTGGTCTGAGCGCATTGATATATAATTGTTTACAACAGCTGATCAAGTCGTCGATCGCATCGTGTCGAGTGTATACAGTCTAAACAGGATTATTTCAGCGCAATTTACCGCAGTTCAGAAAAGGAATGGAGCCAATTTACTTATTCTGGTCACCGTCCCGGTGTTCTGGTGGATAATTATTACACGGACAATATTGTAAGTTTGAATTCACTTTAATAACTCTTGCTGAAACATGGCTGACGTGAACAGGAACGACGCAGTAGCGCGAAATACAACAGATTGTAAACATCAACTTTTAATTTTTTACAACAACCTGTCCTGTAACTCTCTTTGGATCTGAAATAAAGGAACGTTGAATTCATATGTACTAGTAATATGTTTCGTTTTCTATTGGTAAATTTGATGGAAGTGAAAAAGATGGATTTGATCGTTAAATTGCAAGATGAACATCAAAACGTCAAAATCGGAAATAAACAACAATTGATGACGTGTAACGTGCCGTATCAGACTAATGTTTTACGTTCCACGTCACGACGCGTCAGAGGAGACGCTGATACGGCCATGGGTATATGATAAAAAAGCTGTATTGATGCTTTCATCCTTGGAAACTTCATAACGAAATTTCTCGTAATATATGTAAATTTAGTACATAAAATCCTTCCATTTCTATCTGACATCTTGGTCCCGAATCAATCCATCATTTTTTTCAACGACATCATATTAGATTGTTTAGGCAGTTTAAAGTTAGAATTTTCATAAAATCGTTGTCTCTCGTCAGCTAAGATGGCCAATTTGTTCATCTGTCACGTCTCTGAGCCAATTGGCGATTCCCTTCTGGAATGAATCTCCGGCTAACATCGCTTTCCATCAACATCTAAGCAATGATTAACGGGACAATTCAGACCGCTGTTGAGCATGTCACAACACAATGTACGCCACAAGAGAAAAAATTGAGTTCGCCAACTGCAATGCAATGGACGCGGAATAAAACACAGACACATTTACATATTCCAACAATTAAAGAAACACTTATTCAGAACTCGTAGCACATACAACTCTTAAGTGTTTATGGAATATCGTTTTCAAATCTCTGAATAACCTTGTTTACATGAATTGACATTACTTTACATTGAAAATACCTTCAATGAGAATATAATTTTCAATTTTAATAGGATCCATTTTCCCTTCTGACTCTATCATTCCCATTATGTCGATTTATACCCACTAAAGAAGAATACGTTTATATGTGACTCATATATCAAACAAGGAAAACTGCATCCAGTTTAGGATAACGAGGATCTGTTGTATTAATCCATTAAAATAATTAAGATTGCCTAAAAATAGAGACCATATTTCATCGACCTACCATAATGGTTTAGCGAATGGCTGTTTCAAAACAACTCCGCAATGAATTTGGTCGTTTTTCGGTGTTAAATGCAAAGGCAACAAACATGATGCAAATTTCCAAACACTTGCCTTTTCAAAGGTGCAATTATACCTTAGCTCCCGTATATTTTTCAAGATTAGGACATAATACCAAACTTCCTTGATACTCAAGTTCGACACCTTTTTTTCAAATGTCATACACGCATATCGATCAAGATTTCTAAATTCAAAGGAAAATGTAGAAACAACGGGGTGACGCGCTGACCATTAACGTTTATTTATGGGCAGAGAGGAAAGCCAAAAATTAACGGGCGAGGCTTGCCGAGCCCGTTAATTTTGCTTTCCTCGAGCCCGCGCCCATAAACGTTAATGGTCAGATAGGAGTCTGTTATTTCCATTATATTATCAACGAACCGAAGGAAACCGTCAAAATTTGCGAAAATGTCCGGAGCGAATGACAACTTGGCCCCAGAACTGAGCAATACTGTCACTCGCTATAAAAAGTTGGCAAATCTGGAGATATTTTCAGAAAAAGTATCTCAACTTGGCGCACAAGTGCTCCATTTTATTTTGTGATTATGATTTACGTTTGAGCTGTAAAGTTAAAATACCTTGAGTTGTTAATCTTATTATTCATATTCACGGGCATGTAAACAAGCCATTACTGTGTATTTGTGGTCAGTCACGTGGTTCAGCTCGACCAATCAAAATGCGACAGGCAGTGCATGGTAATATAATGTATAGTACTAATGAAGCAACCTTATTTGTAACGTTTTAACGAATGCTCGTTACCATCTGAAAAGCATTTGGCTTTCCGCAATTGGTGATCTTACTGGATAGATACAATTTGATGATAGATAACTCGTATTACTAGTATAATTCCTCGTTTTAAATTAAATAAACATTTTAAATATAAGAACGTCAAACTTAACGTTTCGATAATGTTCATATTGTCATTGACTATAGCCTTGTCATCTCCGAGACAATCATAATCTGAAACACGAGAAGAAAAGGGATATTTTCCATTAGTTAATGATCGGCGTTTCTGAAGGACTTGAACAACTCTTTATTTAGGTAATCGAGGGGATAATTTTATTGCTAGGTATGCATCACCTTTCGCGATAAGTCGAGTGGCAAGCGATATTTTTGCTAAATATAAATTAAGAGAAAACTCACTCATTCTCTCATATTATACCGCCTCCCAGTCTACACGAAAACCTGTGGCCTGGCCATCGTCATTGGTCTTAAAAATCACAATGACCTTGTTGCTTATCGTGTCAAGTGGTACCGGAACGTTGGAGCCGGTGTATTCAGCAATGTTTTCTCCTTGAACTCCATTCACCAACAGGAAATCACTCCCATCTTCCAAGTCAAAGGCTACAAAGTTCAGAAGAATATTCTGAAGAAAACAGTGGGAGTGAGTTAAAATAAAATAGACTATATGATAAAAAGGTGCAGTGTAGACAGTTACAATGGTGACAACACATCGACAATGTAAAACAAAGGGTACATTGTTTGAATGTACTATTTGGATTGGAAATTATTATACTTATGCTTTGTCAGTATGTTTGAATGTCAAGGTAAACGTTAGGTTCACAGACAATGAAAACAATATTTTCGGAAACATTTTGAAGATAATTGCTTATACTTATGTTTACATTCTAACGTCTTCATCTCTCGTAGACTACGAATTTTGTGTGTTATTTTGAACGTTTAAGTCCAGCTAATTTGATACCAGTTTCAGTTAAGGCATGGGTTAGCGACAAAAACCTAATTGAAGAAATCTTTTCCTTACTTTTCCCTCGCTGGCAGTGACGCGAAACTCGCACACTGCATTATTCTCATACAGAGTTGTCCCATCATAGCCCATTGATGTGATAGTTCCACTCTCGCCAGAGATATCGTACGGCATACCACAGCCGGAATCATAAGTTGGTTGGTCAACAGGTGTTTCTATGATACAGAAGTGCAGTTTTTTAAGTGTCGCGGGCAACTGGCAATATTCAAGAATAATCGGCCAGCGCTTAGTAACATTTCAAAATATCATAATCTTACGATGAACTTGACTGCTTTATTAATCTAGAGACGAAGGCAAGAAAATCTCAAATTTCAAAGGAAGATTGGACCGTGTTTTTCACCTGTCGCCACATCATTATCTGTAATCTGCAACTCAAAGAGCCATGCACCAGTTGCATCTATTCAATAAAGCAACCCTACGTTAAATAGATTACCAGAATGATAAATCAACATTTACTTCAAATACCAAAATGCATTCTTGTACTGTTTTCCAAAGCAGGGCGGTGCGGAGCTGGAACTTTATAATATACAACCGGGATCGTTCAACTTATAGTTTGACCAGACTGGAAGTTTTGTTTTACCAGCTATATACTAAGAGATAACAAGACGCCCTGTTCGACACCTTCGTTCAGGAATATTCATTTTTATATCAAATTATAGGAGATTGGAGATTTTTATCATCCAACTTATGCTCATTATATTGTTTGGTATTTTATTTCTTTGGTTGGCAATCTTCCTTACATCTACAGATCATCCCCTGCCTTGGGGACAGATAGTCTAATTTACAATACTTCCCTCGTCAATTGTTTGTATGCGCTCAATGTCAGACTCTTTGTGTATGAAGATTTCATCGTCCCGTGTTTTGTAAAAATCGAAAACGTAAGTCCCCCTATTAAGTGAACACAGGGATGCCAGCCATTTAGAATTGCGGTAACTGATAGGTACTTCGTTTCTCTATCACCGGCATCCTAATTTTGAAAGAGAATATTTCAAATTTCCTGGAAGAAAGTTTTAACACTTTTATGTCTTTTCGGTTTCAGGGCGCATACCCCTTTATTGTCACTTCAGAATTTACGCATTGTTTGGTACCAGCAGTGCAAAACAAATAGTCTTTATGTACTCTTATCAATTAACTTAATGATAACTCATGGCCCGGACTAAAGCATAATAAGTTTGTGTAAGAAACAAAATTCTTGTATATTTTACTCTACCGTTGTATTTTCTAACAAGATACTCGAATATAATGTAACGAGTGCCTCAATTGACGGCCAAATAGCGGCTCTTCTTATTCTATCAATAGACACTTCTTCATATCACAGACGCCACTGATCATTAGACTCCACGGAACATTACCCCTCTCCCTCTGAAGATAAAATTGAACTCCCTTTGGCGGTTATTACCTAGTCTGTCCTATAATATATTCTTATCACTTTAGAAGAGACAGTTTTTTTGGAGTGCTATATCACAACATTCCATCATAGCTGAATTCAAGTGTCATATTGTAGCATTGCAGCAATACTAAGAAGGGGGATTTTTGTTACATTTTGAATCTGTATCGTAGCATCTAAATTGGCCATGCCGAAATTATGAGGCAAGGGTTGATGTCGATTTAATTGCTGTGGATATCGATCAATGAACACAGCAAACAGACGAAGACAACGTCAAGAGCATTTGTACGTCAGCGTGTGTGTACTTTCATGCGATTCTGAAGTCAAGAGCATTTGTACGTCAGCGTGTGTGTACTTTCATGCGATTCTGAACGAAAAGAGGTAGTGCAGATATTTCTCACCAGTTGCCATGACGAACACTTCACATAGCGAAACAGTTTTGCCACGGTCAGACTGGATGCTAACATAACGGCCTATGGTGGGTTCGATGCAATCAACTGTTGTGAAGCCCCTTTCAAGTTTTCTGGATGTCAATACCTCACCACATTGATGCTGAATCTCAATAGTCTCCTCTGATCCGACTCTCACGACGGCATTTACAAGGCCAATATCTATACAGATGGAAAACAAGTAAGCATTGGCCAGTTAGAAATGTTACATGATGTGTGATTAATTAAAATTGTGTCTATAATCGTCTACATATGACAAGAAAATCTTGGAACAGAACCGGTACAAGGAGGTAGTGAACACACTTGATACATTGGCTTACCTGGTCTCTGTAATATAACCCTGTAAACTTTGAATGGGTCACCAAGGTCAACTTTCCACCAGGTCTTGCCTTCATCGGCCAACATAGCGCATGTTTGTGTATCTCCATCGTTACCATAGTCAGCGTTACTACCGACACTGAGAGAAGCTTCTCTACCCAAGGCAACATTTGTCAACTTTGGTTCTACAAAGAGAGTCCATGTTCATAGGCGAGGTATTTGCATGTGTCTTACATAAACAATGCATTTATTTTTTCTAGTGTGTTGATCAGTACTCTGAAAAGGACAACTGCCATTCGATATATTGGTGACAAAGTCGAAAAATTTAAACTTTGCACAATTTGAAGAACTTTTGTAGGCATACCTTAACCTTCACAAATATATTGCAAAATGAACTCATCACACTTGAAGCCAAATTTACGTACGCATTCAATGTTATGAAATACGCTTGAAAAAATATTTAACAACGACCCAAAAAGTAAAAATATGGCAGAATATCGAAACTACCAAAGAGAAACTGAGTGATTACAGTGATCCTAACCATGTTCACTAATTTTGTCATAAAAATCTTCAACATCTCTGAAGTATTGACCGCATCCTTGGTATCCCTCTGGTGGTCCAGGCTGCTCATCAGGCTTGCTGTTCAAGTAGAGGACCATACCTCCATCCAAGTGAGGTTCAATATGACAATGTAAAAACCACCAACCTAAAATAATGTAAGAAATGTTGATAGGCATTTATTGTTATTCAATGTTTGTTTTAAATGCGCTTTGAATCGATTCATTTGTTTCTTTCGATGACTTTCCACCATATCACGAAAGTTATTTTCTGGCAACAGTACGTAACTGCTATCACGGAAAGAACATACTTCTTTACGGAAAGGGCTGCCTACAAGACATTACAGGAGTCTTTGGGAGAGCACCCATCCTCGGCCTTATCATATGATTCAAATATAACCACTTTCAGTTCACTCGATCACTGAGCAATCTTCTTAATAAGCTAGTCTTTTTTTCTTGCACGCGACAAGTCGATTAACAGTGAGAGATTGAGCTAATGGTCATACAGTAAGTCAAATTGAACTCACAAGCAATGTTAAAATACGCTAGCTAGGTAATTGTGCGCCATCAAGGATGACAGGCTACTCTCCGTGACAAGTTTTAATGCCATCACTTTGGCTCTTTTCGGTTCTTGAATCCCTCTTAAAGTCAGATTTCAGATTTAATTTGAGGACAAAACACCATGATCACATTATGATCACATTATCTTCAGCAAAACTTCAGTAAATCTCAAAGGTTTAGGTATGTCTGGGGAAGTCCAACCTGGGCCAGCAGTCTAATCTCTTCAGTTATTTTATTTCGCGTTACCAAGTCCAACCAATTTTGAGAAAGTGGAGCTGTAGATTTTTACATCACACGAATTGATCGTTGGGGAAAATGACTTTCAGGAACACTAAAACAAATAATCAAATGAATGAGTAATACTGCCTGCTTATCATTCCAAAATACGGATGCAGAAAATGTGCTTCAATGAATGCCAGATATTAACCCTAGGTTATTCAATTGAATTCCTACAGTGGTAACTGAAGTAAAAAGAGAAGTGTAATTGTTATTTAGACTGGCTCCCAAGTTACGACAATACTTTTTTGCTCCGACAAGCATATCACGAGCTTTGTCATGGTTATAAGGAGATATATAAGGTCTGCAAACCGAACTCGAAAAAATATCCATTTGTAGATTTATTTTATTGGGAATATCGCCGCAAGTGCCTGTAATCAACGTGGTATCACTGTTGTCTGTTCTTATCTTTCAAAGGCTTATGCAGTATTGCAAATCATTTGCATCAACCTACCCGGATTATCAGCCTCTAGCCGTACGATGGCATATCCTCCGGCAGGGAGAAGAATGGTATCTTTTCGAGGAGGGTTGTAGAGGTTCATCGGAATGAAATCGGGATTCACGTTCCAGGTGTCGTTTTTCCAACGAGGCTGATTGCATGGCACCATCAAACTATGTGAGGTATAAGTATATGCACAGCGAATCCTATACTTGTGTTGTCTACATAAGTTACATACCAATAATTGGATTGCAGTTCGGATCTTAGGAAACCGACTTATCTGTCTCAAGAGGTACACTAGACATGACATACATATCTGACGTTAACATATCATACGAACGTTAAGTCTCTGCTCTACCTTTACCATGTAAGATGAAGGATTATCAGATCTGCGAGGAAATTCACGAGCTGTCAGAAATTATGTTCGCTTTCTTCTAAGATCTTGCCGGATCAATAAAGTCTTGGGTTTGAGTGTATTTTACTTCAGCATATATTGCAAATCGGTGAGAGTAGCTTTTAATAAATATTGGTGTCAAATAAACCACATCACAAGCAACGGGGAAACTGCATTCAGAGTATAACCAGAAGATTTGTAAAAGACACCATGCATGGCCATTAAGGTCAAAAATAGGATATTTGAGTGACAGGATTAACTTAAGCTCTCTTTAGAAGACTAATCTTATCAGTCTGTCCATAGGAAATGTCATTGCACGTGAATTGTTATAAACATAGTCCCCGTAACCTCCCCCTACTCCTCGCTAAAGTAGGATTTAGGATAGCCTGAAAAGCTAACAATAAAAGCAGAGGGTAGTGGAGGCGGAAACCATGTGTCACATTAAAGGTAAACGATGTGCATCTCCCCTCAAATATAGAGGACACAGATCGTTGATCAATGTACGTTTTCTTGATGGGCGTTTTCCTCTGTCGTACTACTTTGTGACAGTCAAATTAACGGTGGATTATAGAGACACTTTCCTTAGCAGTCAAGTTGGTTGTAAGGAGTGATGGCAAGGGTATCACTTGTACCGGTTGATATTATTTCGCTATTTGGCCATTACACTTCTCCGAAGGATTTTGCTGTACTCTGAGAGAGAACATTTTAAATATTAAGATGTCAATACAATTTTCACAATTTGAAGGATGTTGATGTTTAAGTTCAGTACGACGGTAGATATAAAATATAGGCTGGAGTGTACAAAGTGAGTAATTTTTCGAGTACCTGAAAATTCGGGTCAAAATCGAACTCGTGTCAGCAGTATTCACGACAGTGCTCGCCATTCTAGCAGCGCAGCGCGCGGAGAGCGTCTCTACAGCATATACGAATGCAATGTGAATATATAGTAGTCGTACAAGTCAGTTCGTCTCCAAGAATTGTACATGTCCTTTGACGTCCCGTATACCGAATTTATTGGAAAGGATTGTGAGCGGATTAGGGAAAACTTGAAGTGAGTAGAGCGTCGGAGCTCGTTCATTGTAACGTACATTTTGTTGCAATACGAATACAATATTTTGAAGGCATTTACATCGTCTGCATGTATATTTTCATCACTGGCTTGTCTAAAAATAACTAAACTCGTTTAGACGACGTAAACGAAGTTTTAGTTCCTTAGGAGTATCTTATGCTTTGTGTCCTGAATGCATTACACGGATAACGACCTGTCTGAGTCACTGTATGTACATGTACATTACGTACTTATCGTAACTATTTGTGTGCACCTTCTCTGTCGTGTATTTTCAGTGGTGAAGTCAGATATTTGTGGCTTATATATGGCTATACTCGACATTTCACTACAAAGATATTAAAGTTCGTCAATAAGAAACATGTCGTATAGCGATTAAGTCGTAATGCAGACGATCAGGACCTTGCTCGTTAGCAGCGTAGACGACTTGAAAACAACATACGGAACCGTAAACGATGAAAGATGTCGCGATGTCGGTCGCAATGCATACAAATTTTCAACTCATTCAATTTTTCTTTGTTTTTCCTGAGACTGTGGTTGTATGCCAAGAAACTGAAAGCAAACATTAAAATTTTGACATTAATTATAAATGACATTTCGCAGTGTCATAAGTTTTCTTCGCTATGCTCTTTTTTGTATATGACCATACCAACGAGTACGCGTAGCTGCAAGTAGTTCCGGTAACAGTAGAAATATCATAATTGATGTCAATATCTTAACCACAATAGGTTTCGTTGAAATTTGCACTTGATATCAACTTACTCATCCAGAGAGCAACATTGCGTGTCATCATCTGGGCATGGGCAGCAAAGATCCTGGTTTGCTTGTAAGTAATCACCGTCTGCATCTTTCTCTGGAAACCCCATCTTCGTTAAGAAGACACTGTGTCCGTGGATATGAATTGGATGATGTGAGCCATTGTTCGAGCCTCCTGAACCGACACTTGTGAAGACAAACTGGTAATTATTCTCGACAAGAGTGACATTATATGTGCATAAGCAAACAGTGTGATGATCAGATGCATCACATTCTGGTTCACAAGTAGTGTGTTCAGAGGTAGGATCAAAAGGTGGTGCTGTAGGGTAGACAAACGACTTGCCATTTATGGCAGGCTTTGGGCTTGTACCCGGTTCATTACCACCTCGGCCTGCAATAACAAAGTTCATAAAAATTTGGGCTCTTTTTGACACATGTTCCACTGTCGGATCCAATGCCAGTTCTCTTGCAGAACGTGTCATATCGGCAATAGATGTACACAAGTTGTGAGACTGGGTGGAATATCCTCCAAAAGGACAATTCAGTGTCAGGCACGGATTACTGTCATCGCATCGACGCCATCTATCTGGCGGGAGTTCGTCACTGAGAAAGACGCCACTGGTGCCACCATAGCGTAACACAGAGGCATTGGTTTCATTAAGTGGGCCATCCTCCTTACCATCAAAACTTACGACATCAGCCCGAATCTTATAGGTCGAATATTCAGGATCATCTTGGGTCTTAAGTATAAAGTCATACCTTTCCCCAGCTGATATAATGACATAATCAAAGTCTTTAGGGTTGAGGTCAAAACCATCCGAAGTGATTATCTTCATTTTGTGATCGTCAATCGAAATGCGGTATGAGGTAACCCTCATAGCTCCAATGACGCGGAAACGATATCGATGACCTGGCTTAACGGAATAGCCATAATATGGAGTACGTGTTTGTGGATCATTTTGGTTATACCGGCCACGGCCATTAACCAAACCTGATGTAGTGGGAATTTGGCCGACAAACGGGCGTGGACCTTTAAATCTTGTTATGTCTCTGAATATAAACTCTTCATGTCTCCAGTCGGCCAATAGCATGATGAATTGATCATATTCAGGTAGGGGTGGCTCATTGCGGAGATCATGCAAGTTGAAGTCATAATATTTTTGGTTAGGTTCATCCTCCTCATACACAATTAAAGGTCCAACCATGCCGCCTGATATTTGGTCTCCAACGTGGGAGTGATACCAAAATGTTCCTTAAACAACAATAAGAGGATTGACTATGTTTTCTATGAACGCGATTAATATTCTAACACATAAGAATGTTTTTCTTTGTTGCAATAACTCTGAAATTCTACGAGACACACAGTTTTTTGCCATTAATGAATT
Source organism: Ptychodera flava (assembly GCF_041260155.1). Classification (NCBI taxonomy): domain Eukaryota; kingdom Metazoa; phylum Hemichordata; class Enteropneusta; family Ptychoderidae; genus Ptychodera; species Ptychodera flava. Next base: position 31,346,656 of record NC_091949.1, read on the forward strand.
TACATTTATATATTGAAATAACAAAAAATGCAACAGTTTTTGAATTTTTTTGTAAAATCCAATATGGCCGCCATTATCACGTGACCTTCTAGATGTGTCACATGACCTTTTGTTCTTTTTTTTGATGCTCTGTCATATTGCAATACTCACTGAAAAAATTTTCCCGAATACTCGTATAATTACAAAGATACAGCTCATGCATGTAAATCAATATCTATAAGGCCATATATCCATAGAAAACCACGCACAGGAATGCACGTTTAAAAATTAATTACGCAGTGAAAGAGTTAACGTATAAGTTAATGTCAAAGTAGGGAGAAAGTCTGGTGGTTTTTTATTGCTGACGTTTTGCTCAATGATAGAGACTGAAGGTTGATAGTTAAAAACCATACTAGAGAAATGTTTCTTATGAAATTCATTGCCAATGTATACTCTGTCTGCAGTACAGCAAGACATCTAGAGCCTACACGGATAAGAACAATGATGGGCAAATGACCTCAGTTTAGCTAAGTAATATTCATGCAACATGCTTCACCAAGTACAATTTTGCAGAAATCATCCTACCAGCGGGAATTGCCGCAAATATGTAGACATACGTGCCGCCCGGCGGAATTGGGCATTCGGTAATGAATGGTACACCATCCGACCAGGGAGTCCTTATCTGATACATACCATGCCAATGCATTGTCGTTAAGTCGTTGGTCATCGCGTTATGTAATGTTAAATTGACAATAGCGCCATATTTCACCTGTACAGAAGGGTTTAGGGATTGTATTAGAGTATTTGAAAATTGAAGTAGGCAAGCAATATCTGTATTTAAGTCTGAAATACATGTTACATTGAAAAACGAAAAGAAAGTAACTTATCGAAATGAAAGGAAATTATTTCTACTATATTGAAATGTCCCAGCTTTAGCATGCAATGAGATTGTAACTAAACTAAAGAAATTGTTATTTTATTCCAAATACGTATACTCACTCGAATTGGTGGTCCTGGTTCCTCTCCGTTGACACTGATAACACTACGCTTTACTCCATCACATGACAAGGGGACATTTTCTAGAGTATTATGGTCAAGGTTTTGTAAATCATGTTGGTAATATGAACAGGACAAACGGAGCAATTCAATAATGACATAGCTGTTGATTTGAGATCTAAGACATTGCGAGGATCCAACCAGCCATAATTTTATTGGTCAGAGTTTCTATTATTTGCAAGTACTGTGTAAAAGTTAGCACTTATACCAAGATGTTATATTTCTATACATTAATTACTCTAACACCACTACGGGCAATTTAAATATCATAAGTGGGCAATTAAGTTTTATCATACTTTTCACCATGTTGTTGGCTTAGATTTTCTTGTAAGTACAGACCAAGAAATGCCAGCATTACGAGATGGCAAAGATGGGGATTTAGCCGAGCGGTTCTCTCTGTGGCCTCTCCGCTAGGCGACTGATGCTGTATGTTGTGGGTTCGAACCCGATTGAAAACTAGCCGAACTTTAAAATGTTATGCTTAACGATATGAATATGCAAACTTAAGATGCCAATGGTCGCCGTTACCGGTTTGCATTTTGTTTGCTCTTTGCTCTTTCACATTTGAATTCGACCTACCTCTATTAATCATACCCGTATTATATACGTACCGAATGGTATAGCTCTATCGGTGCCAGCGCAATCAGCATTATCAATGCAACAGGCAACACATTTGACTGTGTTTCCATCCAGGTCCTCGCAATCACTCACGGTGTCCTCGTCGTTAAACATCATACAATAGTCATATTTAACTTCCATATGGTATTTACAAACTTGAGAAGAAAATTTAGTCAACTTCATAGTTATTAATACTTAATAATGTCTTTATGAAATCATCTGAATCTTTCAGGCTCTAATATTTTACACATTGTTCTAAAGAGGCATGGCAGTGTAAGCTATTGGAAAAGTAATGACGAATTTCACAATAGATGTTACGTCTAAAAGGCCAGCACGCACAAGCTAGCTTATCACATCATGGATATGACAGTTCAACTGTGACAGATAAAATATTTTTGACTTCTGTGTTTGTCCAATGTTGAATATGCAAATAAATTTGAACCAAACGCTCGCGCTATGTGACAGCCTATGTATTGACCACATTTATTGAACAAATTTTTTGTCTGGATCACTAGTTAAATTGTGTGGTAGCGTAGGGCTTTTATCTTATTTTAAAAGCTCATATGAACCACAGATATGAAAAAGGCAAAACATTTTATATGTAGTGGTGATCCTTTGACACAGAAAGGTGACAACGACGGGGTCACTTATGTGAGTTGCATGGTTAATGCATACCTACAAAACTGCTGATAATATCATTCTTTTCTAAGTTGTTTGTCACAATCCTTATTCAAAAGAATTTAGTTTCGAGAGAACTTGCGGGAAAAGGCTACTACGTCTAGTATAGATCAGCGATTCGCTGGCGAGGGTGACAAAACTTTTTCCATTTTGAAAACGGGTTACTTGTGTTAGGCGAATCAGACAAGTAAGTTACAGTGAAGATGAATATAATCAAGAAGATTTTCTTAACCTTCCTGCCATCATGATTTGTCATAAATATAGTAAAAGAAATGAGTTAGAACAGCAAAATATCATGATTCTGTATCAACTTACCTGTACGATGATCATCTAGTTCGGGGATATATTTAAGTTCACAATGCCCCCAGTGCGTAAAGTCACCCTGTAAATAAAAATACAGATCATCTGGTATGAACTTATAGCGTTGTCTGGTAATGGTGGCAGTCTTATTTAGTTAACGCACGACACTTTGTGTCATGCTGGGCTTATCCCTATTAAGGTGACATCGATGTTTCCCTGGTCATTCTCGTTGTACATAATGATGCAGCACTGTTAGTAACTTGTTTTGAAAGCTGGTCTTACAACCTTAGGGGAAAACGATACGAGAATTCAACGTAGTCGCGACAAATTTGTGTCAACACACAAATGCATTCATACCTGTGAGAGGGAAAGAAACCCCAACATTGAGAGCACAAATAATGCCATGATCCGCCACCTATCGATCACATACCAGTGTTGGTATCTCAAACTCAGAAAATGTTTTATGTACCTAAATTATTTGATGCAGTACCTTGAAACACCACGTGATGAAATTTGAATTATCAAATGGTCATATCATGCTGGGTAGCATTATTATTATCACATTTCTCATATTGCATGGTACATAGAATACCATTCAACACAACGGATACTGTTTCTTGATAATAGATGCAGAGTACAAGAACTTTCAGAATTCACAATCGTTATTACGAAAATCTGAACTGCATTAAACCAAAATGCTTAACGGTATGACAGTCCTTATTCATCATTCCTATATTGGTAAGCATGTTATTCAAGCAAATATATATTATGCAAATTGACATTTTTGCATGAATGTTAGGAATTTACTACATGATAGAAAATAAGGCAAATAATAAACAGAGCGACCAAACTTATGATTTTAAGATAATGAAGAAATTCTACATTATTTGTGACCCAAACGAATTAATGCAACAGCAATTCACACTGTCCTAATTTAACATCATTCGGGTTCAAACGATGGGATATTGTAAATTTTTAATAAGTAAGCTTTATGTCATATCACCAACACTAAGGTCATTTCAAAACATTGCAGTAAAGGATAATTCTAGGGGTGCATTTTATTAGGTCATCACAAAAGGCTACTTCAGGCAATCACTTATAACTACCACAGGGAGGACAGACCCAGAATTCCTCTGCTGTTCAAATGAAGATTTGAAGTACTCTCAAAAACTTGGTTGCGACAAAATGACAGGGCGGTGATAACATGAAAACCAGCAAATCACACATTGCCAAGAGAACAAATCGGTCAACAGGCTCGCAAAGTGTAATGCTAGCTTACTTAAAACTTTATGATGCGTTTTGCAAAATCACTTGTTCTATCTTTTTCACCTTTTGTTACGGGAATTTCACTATTGAAAAAGTACATGAATCTACCTTCACACAAGCATCATCGAATGATCAAGCAATACAATCATAGATGAACACGTCATGAAGTCCTAACTTTTGCAACCGGTGTGAAGGTGTTTTCTCGATAGAAAAGATCAAGCAAAATAAGAGAGTTTAGTAACCGATGAACAATTTGAGTTAGCTTTCAGTTTCGAAGTCGACTGAGGAGGCAAACGATTCTATAGAGTAGCTTCGCATAAGTAAAGTTTTACACACTTCCAAAATATTGCTCCGTTTGTTTAAGCATTTGGTACCTATATTTCTCACCTTTTTCGACTTACGTCCACTACACAAAGCGTACATTTGGCAACAACACGAAGGTAAATCAAACTTTCGCTGAAAACAATGATGTGATATATCCGATAGATTTGTCCTCCTCCTAGAGATAAGAATATATGTCTGATATCATCCAGCGAAAGAGAGAATTAAACCAGGTGGGAATTCTTAACATATTGTTTAATCTATGTATTTGATTTGAAAGACAGTGCGATGTTACTTTTATTTGCTAGTTGTCTCCAAAATAGTGTTTTAAAACTGCGGCTAATTAGAATATCAGTTATTTGTCTAGTGTGCAATCCTAAGATAAGGGACACAGGCACCCAAACAATCTTAGTCATTTACCACTACAAACCCAATTTTCAAATGTTCACGATCTGTACGCATTAAAAAAATAATTTCAAAAGAAATATTGCACTGCTGGATGAAGACCTCGTACAAAATTATGATGGTCTGCCGTATTATTTCTGCTGGCAAGATTGATTCACAAAAAAACATTTTATGCATGTAATGCAGAACGAACCATCTGGTCGTGTGATTCGTCACACAAAGTGCTGTAAGACAATTGGCATTTGAATCCAATATGGTGCTCAGGTCTTCGGTATTCTGTCGTATACACAAAAATTCAAGAATTGCGGGTAGGTTTAACAAAATGAGATCACAGCTACAGTGAATGAATCATATGGAATGCTTATCAAGCTACTGGGTCGGCTATTCAAGCTTTCGATGTATAAGACTAACCACCTATAACATTTTTGAGAGTAGTAATTAAGATTTTTAGATTGTAATCCATGATGGTGCGTGACATGAAAAATCGCATTGGGCATTGCATAGCTGGCAAACTCTTCAGGTACAAAGTATGTGGTCATGGTATAATCGTAAAGTTGTATACAACAGTAGATAGCAAGGGTCACAAAAGTGTCGAATGGTTTCTTGAAAGAAGACAATAAGACATCCTGCTGATCTCTGTAGAAGCCTGTAACCGGTATGTGTTCAATTTGACAAGAGTTTCATTCAGCCATTCCACGAGTTACGATGAAAGATCGTATTTGTGGCATCGCTTGTGTTCCCAAAGCCCTTATATTGTGAAATCCGACCGTGCAGAGTACACGGTCATTATTTGCATAATCGTCACGTTACAAAGATGTTGCCGAACCTTTCAAAAATCGGTTGTCCTCTCTTTAGCAAGCACTTGCACGTTGCAAGATTTCCGGTTGAAACTTGTGTATTGACAAGCATTGGTAATACCCTTCAAATCCGTGTCTGGGATTACCTTTATATGCCTCTGTTTGTTTTGTTTTTTGTTTATGCATTATTAAAGTTTTAGACTAAGGTGCTTTTCAAGGAACTGTAATTGTCACGCCATATAATTTGAATGGAGGCTAGGAAAAAAAACTCGCAGACACGGATTTGAAGGGTATTGCTAAGGCTTGTCAATCAATTTCAAAAGGAGGAAAAAACTATTTCGACAAAACGCTTGTCACGTTTCTATTATGCAAATAATGACTGTGTACTGTGCACTGTCGGATTACCCAATACCCGGGCTTTCAGAAATATATACTTTATAGGGATATGGGACTTCTATAACTGAGAAAAAATCAAAATCTGAAAGTGTCTATAAGGTATGTAGCTACCTTAAGATGCAAAAGTTGAAGTGCTTTAAGTAATCGTTCCAATACGAATACTTACTGCTTACACGCAGCAGATGTGCGCTTTGGTCATTCATACATAAAACACAGGGACAATGTCTGAGAACACTTAAATGTGATAGATTCAACGCGTTTGCAACCGACAATCTTTCTTCTCTTTCCTGTAATTGAAGTTACCGTCCTTGATTTTAAAAAATCCGTATATCACCAGATTCGTTTCTCGGAAAAAGGAGCTTGAAATGTATTCACTTTTTCCTCTTCAAGAAATATACATTTTTCCATCCTTCAGCACGTTACCTCACATATGTACAAAGTATTTATTGTGAATATAGTTCTCTGGCGTTTATTTATTTATTTATTTATTCGGAAATCCTACGGGATCAAGTCCCATTTACAGGTTCCTCAAAAGCTCAAAAGAAAACGGTAAAAAACACTGAACAAGACAGCACCAAACAGAAAGTATTTACAAAACTAAAATCAAGTGTAGGACACACACAGACAAAGAACAAAGCAAACAACTCAACAAGAACAAATTTAGATTATACGCTTTTAGTAGTGTTTTGGCGATTATACGCTTTTAGTAGTGTTTTGGTTAAGTTCAATAATTTGTCAAAGTGTCGGACAGTTACTTTTGAAATATTACCATGAAGTTTTGAATTATCAGGATTATATTATCCCAATTAACAATTTCTTTTCACAGACAGCGTACATTCGGCAAAAAAGCGAAGTAAAATACATAAAGAGGGAAAGATTTGAAAAACGTGACACAAGTTTTTAAATATCTGGCACACAATTTTGCAAAATTTGCTGGTCAATTGGGACTGTCTTCATTGTAAAACAGCGGACAACAGACGTACGCGTGATCACGCATTTTAAATGTAGTCACAGAAATAAAATCCGAACGCATATGTAGCATTCGTAGGGTTTACGCGGTGTTACATGTAAATACATGGATGTTAAAAAGCTTTAATCACAAACTTTCAAAATTTGTTGGCTAAAAGTGTTCAAAGCTCAGCAAGTAGAAAATTAATTTCTTGGTGAAAAAGGGTACAACGATACTTTGGTTTTCTGTCTAAACAGTATCATAATCAATTAGCTTGTGTCCTCTACGCAATGCACATTTACCATGATGCTATACAACATACATCGACTAAGTTGCGCAATCATTTAACTGTATGAACACATGAAGTGGTCATGGTCATGCAGAAAAAAAGCTAGTATAGCTTAAAGTTTACTTAGGTGAGGCATTTAACGAACCCCAAAAAGTATCAGGGTGCAATATAACCATTACAGGATTACATAATGCCCAACAAGAACTTGCTATCGTTACAGCTCCACATCAACCTATCATGGCGTCAGCAAAACTGTCTTCTTGCAATGGCATACTGCAGAATCATATCAATCTGTCAAAATAATAAAACATAACATGGCTTCATTTGCATATTAAAAGACAGTGTTGACATTTCTAAATAAGGTTTAGCCCTGCAAACGATTCTGTCATACATAGACAATAACATTGAAATTAATTTGCAGACGAAATGTTCACTTGTAAATTTTGAAGTTTTTTATAATGGATGAACCATTCATCAATGATCTTCTAAAGATAATCCTCAAATTATTTGTAAAAAATTCAGGCAAATATTAATCAGACAGAACTTGAAGAATAGGAAGGTATTTGGAACAAACAGAAACCCTGCAAGGCATCTTTTATATATCTAAACACCAAACGTATGTGTTACTTTGACTTTTGATAATATCTGACATGTCAACTAGTCTGCTCCTCATTGTTATACACCCAAAATGTAGTTAGACTGTTAGTACTCGATTATAATTAGCACATTAGTAAAAGACAGAATTTCGTTCATTTCAAATGAGTATCAGTGCAGACTTATCTTTTTTAATTTGAGTATAGCAATGCTTACTTTAACCGTGTACAGGCTAAGAATGCAAAAGGAATACTGAACACTTCAACTTTCCTTATAAGGTAAAAGGCAAATTGCCGTGGTATATAATAGATGATTAAAGAGGTCAAAATTACAGGGTCTTGCCCCGTAACATTCGATGATTACATTCTTAAAACTTCAATTATTTAAAAGATTGTCATGATGGGATAGAAAAGAAACATTCATCTTTGTTTTGAGGGGACTTTATTGGCTGGAATACAAATGTAGAAAGTGTAAAGATCCATGTTCCGTATACTTCTTTTATTTTGACAGTATATCTTTACCGAAAGAAATCAAAAAGTTATTTAGTTTATTGACGTATGTAGACATTCATCAAAATCACAGACAAAGTTTGACAGCAAAGTTTATTATACTACTTTTCGTCTCGTCCCTATTCTTTGACCTTACTTTACTTCACCTTTACTTTACCTTACTTTTGATATTCAAAGTTTACAAGGCAAGTGTCTTATTTATTATGAATCCAAGTTATCAGTCTCTTTTTGCGCAAAAGTGTCCTGATGACCTGTTGTTAGTACTGTTTTAGACAAATAAACTGTTCGCTGTTGGTAAATCCATACAAATCAAGTGTCCACAGCTTGTTAATCAATACAAATGAGAAAATTTACATTTTTGATCATTTCAGCATCTGGAGTTCACGGCAATGTCAATGATGTATAACAATTTATGGGAAACACTGCCAAATGGAACGCACACCGTCATGGACTTCAAGACAGAGTTAGCTAAGCATGCTCTACCATGGCCTCTCAAGAATGCCTATGATGTCATTTGACTGTCTTGTTATCTTAAGGTGTAAGCACTTCAACGACAATACTAAGAGTTGTTAAGAGTTGTTTAACCATGTTCTTAATGTGGTATCTTTCGTTACTATCGATTGCTATTTCTTCTGAAGCCGTGTTAATTGCTACCATCAGAACTGAGAGGCTGGTACATGTACTTGTGTTGACTGAAAATTGCAATTGGTGACACAGGGTAAATGATATTTCTAACGATTCAGTGACTATTGTTTACATATTCTTTCAACCTACCTGCAATCTTTGGTTGTTTTTACATACATAGGAGAATCACCAAAGACTTGCTAATCAAATGATATTTTAAGGCCAAAATCTTGTATTGATGTGTATTAAGAACAGAGATGACCAGATGGGTTAATCGTTCTGTGAAACGATCATCATAGAATTCTAAGAATCAGGTGATATTGCCATCAGAAGTAGTGCAGCTGGCTATTAGGATTTTCTGGAGTTCTTGAAATATATTTTTTGACATTATTCTCCTGTTTTGAAAGACATTGTAAAATTTGAAAAATTTGGGTTGATGATTTGCTAATTCAATGGTTCTACTCCGGAATAAAAAGCACGCGATGCGTTCTACAGAGTCAGTACGCCCAAGAGATCACGTGATGCCGGTACAAACAAACCCACATGTGCACTTACGCGTATATAAATAGGCCTACACGTTCGTCTATGCGCGTTTACACACGTGGGTTTGTTTGTACAGTGGTCCATTCGAATTCCGGGTTTGACCTATTCTGATGACGAACAACTGCTCCTTTGATAACTGATGGCATCGGTGACATTGGGCCTTAGTAAGTGACCACTACCTATCTGACTTATAGACTGATATATGGCGGGTGCCACATGTGGGGCAGGATGCGCTTACTATTTTCGAAACACCTGACATCACTTCTTGGTCTTCTGGTGGTCAGAGGTCCATATATCTTTCTTTCATGAATATGACTTTGTTTGTGTACCTTCTATTTACTATCTGTTCTATGCTGTTTTGTGTCTGTGTTTACAACTATTGTCTTACGAATTCTGACCTAGTGTTATTGGATTATGGATTGGTATGATTGCGATTATTTTGAAAGGACAGATTATTTATCAGCTTTACCAAAAGTAAATTGACAAATTTGATAAAAGTTTCATGTAAAGCAAATGACTAACATCATGTAAATAGTCAATGTCAACAAGTACTTATGCGAGAACCAAGGCTTTAGACCTGCCCTTAACTTGTTACTGCATTTAAGGCACCATTTGGGAGGCACTTGTGAGACAAAAGTCACATCGTACAGTCTTTAAAAGAGACAAAGGGTTTACCTGCAGCAAAGATGTACTATCCAGTACACATGTAAAAACGTAGACCAGACTTTACTCTCATCTTCATTTTATGTTATTAGCCATGCGCGCCAAATATTCTGATTTTGAGGTGGAAGGCCAATTTTGTCATTCATTTCTGCAGCAATTGTAATCCTCACCTCGCATAGTTGATAGGGTCAATATTTTGGTATATAAAACTTTATGCTTATGAGAACCTGCTTTATTGGAAATTAACTGACATGAACACAAAACATTTACAACCTTACAGATTGTAAATCAGTGAACAGCAGTATGTTTATATTTTCTGTAGTCTCTTAGTCCATCGTCAGGATATGTTGATAACAAATCACTATTTGACTGATGACACTGGTCAAGACATTGTAGAGATCTCTTCAATTATCATTTTGCTTGGTTGATCCATCTTTTTATTTCTATTCCCGGGGTAAAACTTTTTTTAAAATTCAAGTAACATTCATCCTGTTCTAGAGACGTGTGCTTTGTTCAATCGTTAAACACCGGCAAAAAACAAAGAAAACTAGGATATCATTTCTTAAACACGCAGGTCAATTCGCAGTCTAGGCAAATTGCCGATGTACCCCTGCAGTTGGCAGTAAAACAATGAAACGCATGAAAATAAGATAATGAATATAAACCCATTATTACAGTAGGATACAATTAAACTTTTCTTGATTAATTCATTTCAGATTTCCATACTTGCACGTCGCTCCTAATGTTTAGAAAGAGTGATAATTTTTTTGCACGGTACTTTACATAGAATAGAAGATAATAAATTTCAGATCAATGGTTTTGAATTTGCTAAATTAAGGAAAGAATATAACGAGATGTGAACTGAATATGCTCACGTGTTTTACAACGGGTTCATTAATAGCAGTATGCTTCACAGAACAATAATATATCGTTATATCACTATATATAGCAGGTTTTATCAACTTCGCACAGTACTCTCAGAGTTTAATCACTAATTACAAAACTTTATTTAATATGCAAATGGGCTGTTAATTAACGTGACACTGCTCAATGCTTCATGAGACAATTAGATATCCATCAGAACAACATTTGTAGCACGTTTCATTAAATGTGATGCTGTAATTTTAGAGTACTATCACTGATTACAAAGTTCATTAAATATGCAAATGAGCCCTAAATTAACTTGACACTGTTCAATGTTTCATAGCACCATTAAATATTGATCAGATCAATATCTGACGCAAGTTTCACCAAATTTTATGTCGTAATTTCAGAGTTATATCCCTAATTACAAATTTTATTAAATATGCAAATGCACCCTTAATTAACTTGACACTACTAAGTACTTTACACCACAGTTAGATATCAGTCGGATCAGTATCTGCAGCAGAATTCATCAAATTTGGTGCAGTTGTATCGGAGTTATATGACTAAATATAACTTCATAAAATATGCAAAGGAGCTATTTATTTACTTGACACTGCCCATTGCTTCTAAGTATAATTAGATGCGCTTACTATTTTCGAAAAACCTGACATCACTTCTTGGTCTTCTGGCCAGAGGTCCATATATCTTTCTTTCATGAATATGACTTTGTTTGTGTACCGTCTATTTACTGTCTGTTCTGTGCTGTTTGTGTCTATGTTTACAACTTTTGTCTTACGAATTCTGACCTAATGCCATTGGATTATGGATTGGTATGATTACGATTATTTTATATCTGATCAATATTTGTTGCACGTATCATCAAGTTTGGTGCAGGAATTCCAGAGTTATGACACTAATAACAAAAGTTCATTGAATATGCAAATGAGCAGATGATTGACATGGCACTCACAGTATCATCATAATGTTCTGAGATTGTCATCTGTGGAAAGTTTCATGAAATTTTCTGTAGTATTTCTTGGTATATGTCTACACTGTCATTACCGTCTCCATAGGGAAACCATTGTATGGGAAAAATGATATTGCGTAACTTCGTTAATATGCAAGACACACTAACCAAATTATAATCAAGTCTTGCAAGTAGCATATGATACCTGTGTACCTAATCTGACTTGAATCTGTTTAGGCGTTTTGAGTTATCGTGTAAACAGACAGACAGATAGACAGACAGACACACACACACACACACACACACACACACACACACACACACACACACACACACTCACACACACGGACAGACAGACAGATATCGCTATGACATTAGCCCAAGTGTGAACACGTGAGATAAAAACGAAATGAGTGACTTTGAGAAACGCATAATTACTTTTAAAATACAGGTGTTCCATTTTTAAAACATGCAGACTGATTTGCAGTCTTGGTATAATTTGCGGCTTTAACGGTGACACTGAGAGACCATTGTGCCGCTCATAATTTATTATCAGACAAAGAGTGCTTCAGATTTACTTAGGACCCTGGACCCGTACTCCTAACAGGTATTATAGTAGTAACGGAATGTTGGTCTTCGAACATTCATTTGGACAGGGTTAATTTGCTCCGCATGTAACCATGGACCTTCGAATCGATGCGGTAGTATCAGTATGTGGCATGTATTATGTAGTGTCCAGTGCCTTAAGGGTCAAGTTTGTACTCCATTCTTGTGTTTCTGGCATGTAGGTCAATTATTCTCTACTGTGTACTTACATTGCAAAACTTACACACTTCCTTACAAATAAGTTTCTAAATTCCATGCCAAAGAGAGAGAGAGAGAGAGAGAGAGAGAGAGAGAGAGAGAGAGAGAGAGAGCGTCTATATTGTATCCACTAATGTAAGTTATACAGTAAAAGACTATCACCATTCACACAGCACTTTGTTTTGAAATACATACCTTATATCACATGGACTTCCTATAATGTTTACTATGGTCTAGCCTTGCACACGGCTGATCAAATGCTTAAAGCACACGGCGATCTGAATGTAATAAAAATCCTCCGAATTATAGCTACCGCAGTATTGAGCTAGATCAGTATCGCTTGTTTGGTATGCTACGCCGAGGCTTTGTAAATGACGAATATCGATGGAAGAGAAAAGAAAAAGGTAAGATGTTTCTGGTCTAATGTCAAATTTATTTATATTAACTTAGATCAGCAATGAAATCTGACTCTTAATTTCCAGAAGATCGAATTCTTATTGATGCCCTGCGCTTTCATTGGAATGATAATGATGTGATGTTTCCCTGTCGCGTTACGCTGACTCCATTATTATCTTTGTCAATGACACTATGGTACCGACAACGGGCGTCACTGCAGCATGACGACCAATCAGCTGTACGTTATTCAACAATTTCGATGATCTAACCCTTCTCAGTCTGGTAGCTTATGTCGTAACTTAGGACATGTTCTATGAAGATCCTGGCATTTACCCGAAATTATTTGATTTTCCTCTCTCCGTTTACCTTTTGGGAATAGTTTGGCTACAAAACAACTCCATTTCATTCCCCACGTATCACAAAAATCGAATGCATACCAGGATGCAATGCTACGTTTTTATATAAAGATCATGTCCCTTGATGTAAAATTGATCAGTCTGACCAATTCGCTACACTTGGTTCGCCAATTGTCTATACTGTCCTTACTGCGTCGTTAGCAGCATTATAATTTGAACGTTTTTAAAATGCTTCTCCTTAAATTCTTGGTAAATTAATCCAAAGAACAAGAGAAATTGATAATTGAAATTGATTGAAATGATAAGCTAATTCGGGTAGTTAGGTAGGTAGCTTGACATAAGTAAATGACAAAACGGGAACATGTTAATACACCTATAAAATGCAATACCACCAACATTTTTATAAAATTCACATCAAATCGGCAGTTATACTTATAAATGCACAAAAAATAAATACACCTGGAAACATCAGCCCATGTAATTATGTTTTCATGAGAAAAATAGACAAAGAGAGAGACACAGAGAGACACAGAGAGACATAGAGAGAGAAAGAGAGATCTGTTGAACGTCGGTATTCATGTGCGTTCTTCTATTATTGTACTTGGGCCTCAGCCCAAGTACATTTGTTTTCATTCCGTGGGAAAAAACTCTGTAAGGTATAACCATTCCTGGCTGAGACCAGGGAGGGCAAAATGTCTTGGCTTCATCTTTCTTGGCATAATAATGGCGTAATGATGTTAACTGAATGGAAGTGCTGCTCTCAGCCAGTCTTGAATAAGTGAGATGTGAATATTAATGCTTCTCTATCTGAGTTTTTGCCACAAAATCTTCTGAATATAATCAAAATGTGCATCGAAATGCAACAATTAATGCACCCTCCGTTTCCTAGGCGATGGCACGACCCTTGCTACACCCACTGGACGAGCCAAAGTGGGAGGGGTAATTTCAGTTTGGTCGAACAAGAGGGCTCGAGACCAGAATTTAACATTTAAACTTGAAACATGTTTAATCGCTGACAAGATGTGGACTAGTGTTAATCGAAGTAAAATTGTGAAAAGGAAAGGTTTTATATCCCGGACACAATGAAAAACATTACGACTGGAAACTGTACCCCCAGTTGAGAATAGTAATGCCCACAGCGATGGAGAACACTTATCCTTGAGCTGAGAAAACCAGACCATCATTTCGAAATAGAGCTGCAGATTCGAGAAGCTCGTTCAAAATAGCTAGGTACACCCCATATAAGGGTGGTTTCGAGTTTTGAGGGCAAATTTCGCCTCCTTCATATAGAAATCGTACGTTTGTTTTTCCAGGAGAACACACCATTTGACACAAAATTTGCATGTAAAGGGGTCGCCAGTAAGCACGTGGTCAAATCTGGCATAAGAAACAATATGAAATGTTGGGTAAAGCCAGTCAAAATAAACTGATTTGAACTTTTGTGTTTTGTAATTTATACCACTGCAGTAACATTACCTTTTTTGGACAACATCACACAATGTAATACGTTTTGAAACTGAATACTCCGACGTATTCTGTGTCTCCTTTGCTAAAAAATACGGTATGCCGATTACCATGTAAGGAGATGATGACGTCAAGACAGATTTGTAGTGTGTTTGGTCCTGGATGGTGCACGAAGTTTTGTCAAGGTAGCTTGTGTATTTATTTCCTAAATGGGAGAGATTAGGGTCGATCTAAACGAAGGCCGAAGAATGTTATGATCCTCTAAGCGAGCTGAACTCTAACGCGAATGGTTGGATAATTTGGAGGATGTCTAGAATGATCTCGTCTCATTAAGATTATTTGGCGGTCAGTATTGAATTTCAACTGCGTCACAAGTTTGCGAAATGAGTATTCCGTCGAACGGTCAACGAACGATATTTTAGAAATCTGGAGACATGGCACATCGCATTTTTATTTTAATATTTTATATTTTACAAAAGATGTAAGAAGCAATGATTTTGTCGAAAATTCTGAAAAAAAATATAGGAAGATTTGATCGCGAACACATTTTCACTTGGGGTCAACTAGCTCTGCGTACGATTGCTGTGTGTTCCGCTACAGCTAATCGCCCCGCTCACCACAGCCCTGCAAAGACCCGTACGCGTACGTAGGGTCGGTGACTTCAAATCCATTTTGGGACTTGACGTAAAAAGCCAAATTACTGCCGAAATTCAGCGTTCTTGGGCCCAAGTCGTATCCCAGCCTACCTCAGCTACTCGATCGCTTCCAAAAATGACAGTCTTTTATTCACTTCTCGTAAATAACCGTCGATGTCGGCAACTCTCTCGCTAGCCCTGCGTACGATGCTGTGTGTTAGCTGTAGCACATAGCATCGTACGCAGGGCTAGGGGTCAACATGGGGTCGCAGCCATGTTGCCTCAAAACTTATTTCTGTCTGCACTCAAAACTCAAAAATGTCGGATATGAACCTGAAAGATCGATGCAATTTTGTCAAACTTCGGCGAAATTTCAGCATATAGACAAAATTTCATCTAGGTAAGGTAAATTTAATGAAATTTGATCGACAAATAATCCTGAGCTTGAACGTGACAGCTCGCCTTCTCCGGGAAGTCAAGCATCCAGCTGCTCAAACACAGTTGCCCATATGGCCACGTTTATGAGATTGTTTTCAAGCGACGGCGGCAGACCATACGGGGCTCTAGATATGAACCTACCGCCGGTGTAGCTGTAATAACTGTTGCGTTGTTTTTAGTGCCCACGGACGAAGTCCTGGGGGAGTTATAGGTTTGGTCATGTCAGTCCGTCCGTCCGTCCGTTCACGCAGATATCTCAGACATGCCCTGGTCAATTTCTTTCAAACTTTGCACAAGAATAGTACCCAACCCCATACAGATGCACGTCGATTTGTTTCACAATGCGATCGAATTTGGCCGTGTTAGAGGACTTTTTAGTTTACACCTCCAT
The DNA here is from genome assembly GCF_041260155.1 of Ptychodera flava. Lineage (NCBI taxonomy): Eukaryota > Metazoa > Hemichordata > Enteropneusta > Ptychoderidae > Ptychodera > Ptychodera flava. The sequence continues at coordinate 31,362,961 of NC_091949.1, forward strand.
AGACTCCCATGTATAAGGCAGTTCTCCATAGACTTTCATGTATAAGGCCAAGAAAAATAAAAATTTAGTTTCTCATCGTATTCATATTGCCTAAAGGATGCAGTGACACAGTTTTTGTCCCCACGGATAAAGTCCAGGGGGCTTATAGATTGGGTCATATCCGTCCGTGAGTCCATCAGTGAGTCCATCGGTTCACGCAGATATCTCAGACATTTTGACAAAATATCATGTGACCTTGGTGACCTTTGACCTCAAATATACATTATTGTCCATAACTCAGTAACCACAAGTGCTAAACCTTTCATATTTGGTATGATGGGACACCTTATGACGCCACATATTGTACCTCATTAATTATGCGCATATCTAATTTGAGCGAGCCAATAGAGCTAGAGGTCTGATTTTTGGTATATAGGGATAAGTTAACAATATAATTTGTTTGACAAAACGTCACGTGACCTCAATGACCTTTGACCTCAAATATACATATTTGTCGACAACTCAGTAACCACAAGTGCTACACCCTTCATATTTGGTATGATAGGACACCTTATGACACCATATATTGTACCTCATTAATTATGCGCATATCTTATTTTGAGCGAGCCAATAGAGCTAGAGGTCTGATTTTTGGTATATAGGAATATAGGAATACATTAGCAATACAATTATTATACAAAATGTGACGTGACCTCAATGACCTTTGACCTCAAATATATATATTTGTCCACAACTCAGTAACCACAAGTGCTACATCCTTCATATTTGGTATGATAAGACACCTAACGACACCACATATTGTACCTTATTAATTATGCGCATATCTAATTTTGAGCGAGCCAATAGAGCTAGAGGTCTGATTTTTGGATATAGGAATAACTTAGCAATACAATTATTTTGACAAAATGTCATGTGACCTCAATGACCTTTGACCTCAAATATATATATTTGTCCACAACTCAGTAACCACAAGTGCTACACCCTTCATATTTGGTATGATGGGACACCTTATGACACCACATATTGTACCTCATTAATTATTCGCATATCTAATTCTGAGCAAGCCAGTAGAGCTAGATGTCCGATTTTTGGTATATAGGGATAACTATAGGGTAGAAATCTAAATATGCCCATCTAAATATTAGACATCTACCATCGAGAACAAAAGAAATTTGCTGTAATTTGAATATTTAAGGAGTTTAAGCAATTTCACTATAAATAAAGAACCCCTGCCTCAAACTCCACAAAAGTTGCTAGACATATTTTGCCGTTGTCATGCGATTGCTTCGTTTAATAACTAGTAAATCAAATGCCTAATTGACTGGAGGAAATTCAAGACCATATTTGAATAGTAGTATATATTGTCCTCAAAATTACTCTATCTCGGCCCAAGTACTCATTGCCTTCAGCAATACTGCCTTGTTTCTTATGAAATCATTGTCTGACCTGGAACTACGTACATTGTTATGCATTGTTGTCTGACAGAGAAGTTATTAGACTCATGGTTCATGATAGTTTACATGTTATCCATTTGTTCATGTCAATGTAGTCGAATTCTTCAGATTTCCGAAAGCAGTGTTTGACTTTTTATCTGAGTTTGATATCAAGTTTGAGAATCATTTTATATGACGAAATCATAACCAAACGCTAATAACTTTCATTGACCAAAGCTGAGATTTTCTGCAATGCTTTTAAGCAAAAAGTTGAAAAATTATTCTCTTTTGAATCATTGGAATATACTATTCGAACAGTGTTCCACACTGCTGTGATTTGTCGTCATTTGCTTGAAAGGGCACCTTTCCCTGAGTTGACATTGACTATTTTCTTCTTTGTTTCTACTCATATTTCCTTTCAGTTTAGATTCGATCGGAAAAAATCAAACACCCTCAGTTTTCGTTTTCTAATAAATTTGCAGGCTACACTGACTGAAGAAAACTTCACTGATGCTAAGTTACGACACAATTTCAGTATAATCCCTACGACAAACACAATATAATACCATAAGGAGGGCGGTCCAAGGTTCTTCGAGAGTGCTAAAGTAGACCTGAAGCACTCTTTCTCCGACAAAAATTATGAGCGGCACAGTGGTCTATAAATGTCAACTTTAAAGCCGCAACTTTATACCAAGACTTCAAAACGGTCTATGTTTTTGCGAAATGGAGTGCTTGATATTTTTGTAATAAAATTTCAAAATTGCTAATTTCTTTTCTCATTTTGTTTGCATGCATTCAACTTTTGAATAAGACTTATGTCTCTATTTTGAGAAACACATCAGGATGAGATGTTTATAATACCTTTTAAATTGTTACCGGAGGGATGAAGATTAAAAGAAGGAATGTTCAAGCGAAAACAACCATAGTCGGCTGACAACGTAATATATTCAATAAAGCTACTTGTCATCGATTGTCTTGCGTTACGTGATGTACGGAAGTAGCGTGAAAGCAGAGCTGAGAGTTAGAAATTTTACAAGTTCATATGAGTCTTCAAGTTGCTGCTAAGTACTAAAGATCTAAAGTGGTGCTCACAACCGACAACACAGTGTGTCAGCTTCAGTTACTGAGATCATAATGATCCCAAAATGATACCTCAACTCAAACATCGTGAAGTGAGGAGACGTAACATTAACTCCAGTGGGTGCACTGTGCTCACTTGTCATGACTGAGCCTCTGTCCGCAGTGATTGCCGACATGGCCTTGGACAATGTGGCCAGATTCGTCGTGTTGTAACTATTATAATCTATATTATTACTTGAAAAGATGTCAAATCGTGAACCATTGGACAAAAATCGAACACTAAGTGTCAGGGTCACGTTGGTCAAATGAGCCGAAATAAAGTATGTTCTTCCGACGATGTGATTTTCCATAACCCAACTTGATATTTTAAGTTGCCCCAACTGTCCTAAACCCGTTCTGTAGTCACCACAATCAATCCCTGCGATAAACGTATTCGAGACACTGCAACCCTCCTTGGTATAGTACCTTATAAGCAACAATTTAACACTTTCAGTGAGGGAATTGCCTTTCTGATTCAATCCAAACTTATATGTCCCATTTTATGATGTTTGTCTGGAGAAATCTATCATACAATTGTTGCCTATGCTCTATTAGTCTCTACATGACCTTTGACTATTACTTGATAGCTATGAGCGAAATTTAGCTGCCTTGCTCTTCGTAAACCATTGCTTGTTATACTGTGTCGTTGGCAAATTTAAAATGTAAACGTATTCAAAATTCCGTTCATAAAGTAATTTTTAACATTAACGTCATAAACGAGATAAAGCGAGACAAAACTGATTATAGTTATCTAAAATAAACTTGAATAAATATCCTTCCCTTAACTTATTTGAGATGGTATTTTTAGTTCAATGCTAATCGTACGAATGCAGCAAAATATTGTGGTTCTCTCTGCCCAAGGTTTGAGGATTATCTGACTGTTGGGGAGAAAGGTCAATGTGATGTAATAATTTAGCTTTCTATGCACAGGTTAATGACTAAATGTGGAAACATGTGGATGATCATACTGCCAACATTGACAGAAGTAAAGTTTTCCCAGTTATAAATCGTGGCTCGATCAGGGTAACATTAGCATTCATAGGAATTTTTCCACGTCCGACCTTGAACTACTACATTGTTAAGCATTTTTGTCGGGCAGAAACGTTGGCTCATGGCCAATGATCGGGTACATACTATCTATTTGTTTATCGGAGAGCTATCGATAGTTATTCATCGAAAGTGCAGAAAACATCTCAGTCAGAAAAATGTAACACTTAGCCAGCTATTGAACACTCTTTTTTGGGAGTGGAGATTTAACCGAGCGGTTCTCTCTGTGGCCTCTCTGCTAGGCGACTGATGTCGTATGTTGTTGGTTCGAACCCGATTGAAAACTAGCCGTATTCTCAGGGAACAAGAAAGTACACTAATGCTTGTAAGGCGATGCTTTTCAACCTAAAGTGTCATTAAACATTATACATGGAGCGAGCCGTACCGGAAAAATGTAAAATGTAATAACGTCACTGATTTTGAGTACGCAAAATGCAGACACTAGTGTTGCTGATTGCCACCGGTAATCGTCACCACAAAATACATTTAGTGACATGATACAGCATGGGGCAACTTATTGGACACGACACTGGAAGACTGAATACGTTATACAAAACGTAGGCTTTGTTGGCTTATGACATTTCAAATGCAAAACAATTAACGATGACTAAATTATTGGTTCATGCCATTCAATAATATTTATTTGTTCACGAAGTAAAGTTTTTAGACAGTGACAGTGATGAATAAATGTTTCCCAAATTCAATTTATGTAAACGGCTACACAAGGGAATTTTTCTCACATTTTGTGCACTAAATCCATAATATCAAATGATTTTGAAAATGATGGTCCTTTCATTCCCCTACGCCATGGTATCACTTCCGCTAACTTTTCTATTTGCAATTCTTTTTTTAGATTTTATAAGATTGTCACATATTAAATTTCCTTATAATGCTGGTCTGATTTAACACACTCTCAAACTACCGAACATGCAAATCGGTGAAACTTGTCAAATTTTACGGATAACAATACGATTGTAACAATCTAAGAAAGCAAACGTTATGTAAATCCTTTTAACTAAAAGAATCCTTACGATCAATTATCTTTCTCGCTACTATCTGAAATACATCTTAGTTATTCTATGAAAGCAGTGTTCTTACAAGATCAACATAATATTTCCAGAGTGAACCAACATAACTACAATATACTTATACTTTAAACTGGAATATATCCACAAAATAAAATCGGAAAATCGAGAAAATGCTTCGGACGAACGTTAATAATGTCGTTGACCATGTCCTTGTCATCTTCGCTATAATCATAATCTGGAACAGGAGGAAAAACCGACATGTCTTACTATTTGTTCGTGATTTACGATTTTGAAAGATATTTAGAGCGTTTTATTCTGGAGTAACAATAGTTTCAACTACAACATTCAATGTTTAATGTTACTCAATACAATATATATATATATATATATATAATATATATATATATATATATATATATATATATATATATATATATATATATATATATATATATATATATAAGACTTTGGTGTAATCTGTGTCTGTCAGACAATCCACACGTAATCAGTGCTGATAAATGTACATTGTTAAATAAACGCTCTAAGATGTTTCAAAGTGTCGCTAGCAAAGGAAATATTATTTAGCGAATGTAAACATCGCCTAGAGAACTTCAGTATAATTGTACAATAGGAATAAAGTCAAATCCCAAAGAAAAGTTGCTCTGAAGATTGCTTGATGCATGAAGCTTAGGTTAAAGATCTAATCAATTTGTACTTGATACTTGTTTGTGTATTATTTGAGAATTTTCGAAAACAATTTGTGGAGTGTTTTCCTCTTAGTTTAACATCAAAATTTTGGTTGAAAGAAATAACCGATCACACTATGAAAACTCTCAAAAGGCAAACCTGTAACTTTGTGTAAGGCTTTAGGAAAAAAGTTCAAACAAATATTATGTTATTTTGCAAAGATTGGCATTCTAATCTCTCAGTCATCAATTTTGCAGTTCTTAAAATGTCTACTTTAAATCGTAGTTGATACAAAAATAATCATTATTGTGCCAAGACTTAATAGGACGAGTTGGACAACAAGCGTCTATATGTCGACACTACCGTTTTTCATAGTCGTTAGTGATCTAGGGTTCGATATTCAATACATTTTGCGATTAGACTAGTGAGAAGGGAATAACTGATTCTGTCAAAATTACAAATGAAAACTTACTAGTTAACCTCTTCTTTTATACCGCCTCCCAGTCGACATGAAAACCTGTGGCCTGGCCACCTTCATTTGTGTTAAAATTCACAATAACCTGATTGCTGCCCGTAGCAAGTGGTTCAGGAATGTTGGAACCGGTGTATTCAGCAATGCCGTCTCCTCCAATACCATTTACGGAGAGAAAGTCACTTCCATCTTCCAAGTCAAATGCAACAAATTTCAGAACTATTTTCTGCAGAAAACAATGGGAACGACAAATTATAATTTCATTTTTGAAACAGAAAAAAACAGATCGATTATATGAACACAAAAGTGTAGATTTATTTGTTTAAAGGGCATTACTTAGACTGGTAGGAATTAGGTTATTTCACCGGATGTCTGGCCAAAAGTCCTATTAGATAACCAATGTTAAGGGCAGTAAGAACACATTTAAGGTGGTTAGTGTTGTATGGCGCACTGTGACGTCATTATTCTTGGCGTTCCATGATGTCTAGGGTTTATTTGTTGTTTTGAACGATAATATCACCGTTATTTCAACGTCTATTTCTTATTATGGCGCACCTCTCTTCATTATAAAAGTACGTACTGTAAACTATTTTATTTTATTTTATTTTATTTTATATTTTTATTGTACTGTTCGTCTACAAAATATATATCGTTAAGGGTTTGGCAAAAAATTGACAGTGTGTCCCAATCAATGTTAGAGTTGCATGGGCTCTCTGTATAAGTAAGAGTGGAGCTTGAATTATGGTTTTTAAGGCACTTCATGGCGAAGCTTCATTTTATATCACAGACATTATTGAGAAAACCCACTCTACCAGTTACAATTTAAAAACAAACAATAGCCAGAACCTTATAGTATCACGATATTTCAGTAAGACGATGGACAGGGCATTTGCTACTTTAATCCTAGACTTGGAATTCTATGCCGGGAGAATTGAAATCTGTACATGATTTTTAGCAATTCAAACGAAAACTGAAAACATGTCTTTTTTACGAATATTATCGATTTTAATAACTTCTTATTTCCGTATGTTTTTACTTCGTAAAATTTTTATGTCGCTCCGATTTTATTGTATTCGCTATAACTTTTAACTGTTGTGGACAGTGCTTTTGAGTATTTCACTGTAGAATTTGCGCCATTAGAAATTTAATAAGTATTAAATGTTAAATGTTAAAAATATCATTTTTCCGTGCTTACCTTTCCCTCGCTGGCAGTGATCCGGAACTCGCACTCTGCATTATTCTCATACAGAGTTGTCCCATCATAGCCCATTGACGTGATAGTTCCACTCTCGCCGTACAAGTCATATGATGTACCACAGCCGGAATCAAAGGTTGGCTGGTCGACAGGTTTTTCTGTGATAGAGAAATGCAATGTTGTTCTCAGGTTATCACAATGTTTTATAATCTTACAAACTCTTGATGCCTCTAATGGAAAGGAAAAATATCGTTGCAAATGGCAGTTGCACAAAGAATATGATTCAATGTCTGGTAGCTGCTTTGAATGAAGGATGAAACACATAACTCGCACTTGTACAACCTGAAGATATATGTAAATCATCGAAATACATAATGATCACTGTAATGATTAATGAAAAGAGGTTGGAGATCGTTTGCAAATTGTTTGCTCCTAATCATTTTTTATTAATGGACATTCTTCCTTTACATCCATTGAACTGTCACATCCTCACTTTAATTAATAAAAATTAGGGATCCCAAATGTTTTGGTACAAACGTTGAAAACATCCTCTTTATAATCAAGTTATATTATCATTAATGTGAAACAACGATTGCTTCTTAAAGCATCTCTCCGGTGTTCTTTTTTAACAATGAGTCACAAACATTTACGTGGAGTTGGAAATAATATGTAACGCAACTTACACAATTCAGTTTTCGCGTTCAGATTGCATTTTGTAAAAAAAAAAATCCCTTCTGATCATCATACTTCAAACAGACTAAACTATTCCCTATTGAGCCATTACACACCCCTACTAATGAAGTGTCTGTAGTATTTGTGAGGAAATAGTCTCTCTACTGGTATTTACCAGTACCTAGGTACCCCTGGTGTCTGAATACAAGTGTCATGTTCAAACAATGCATCGAAAAAATGCATTCAAACAATGCATGTGAATTTTTCATCTCATCAATATGACAATTAAGTGAATACGCAAAAAATGGCACGGCTGTAGGCTAATTCTGATTTCAATGTGGTTAAAGTCGGACAAGAAATGAAGAAAAATCGAAGAGATAAGACGCCAAAGCTGATGGTTATGTCAGTGTGTATGCTTAGTTTTATGCAATGCTTGAGGAAAATAGGCAATGTAGACATTTCTCACCATTTGCCATGACAAGAACTTCACAAAGAGAAACGGCATTGCGTTGGTCAGATTGGATGCTGACAAAACGACCCACAATTGGTGTTATGCAGTCGACTGTTGTGGAGTCGCTCTCGAGCTTTCTGATTCCGAGGACCTCGCCGCATTGATGGTGAAATTCAATATTCTCTTCTGAACCGACTCTTATAACCGAATTTACAAAGCCAACATCTACACAGACAGAAAATGAGTCAGTATTTGCTTGCAGAACATTCTTCACTTGTGCGTGATTTGAGTCAATTAGCAGTTTTGTCAATACCTGAAAGCTACCATGAAATCCTATCCTTGTTCACCAAGAATAGGAGCTGAGATCAAAGGTAAAATACGTTTTGGTGAGAGTAGTTGGACTCTAAAATGATTACAAGACTCGTCTGATCTAACACTAATTTAGAATCATTTTGGAACTCTTTAAATAGAAAACACTTTTATTGTTACATTTTGTAAAAATAAAAACATATTCTTTTCCTTTAGAGTAAACATGGAGATAGCGCCTTTTTGAATTTCAAACATTAGTAAATTTAAGGTAATCCGTTTCAATAGTACCGAAATAGTCGCGGAGACCCCCGATTTTTAATCTTGATTGATTTTGAAAGTGAATGGTCGAAAATTTCCTCGAAGTAAGTTTGAATGGAAGTTAAAAAATTTCAATTCAAATGCGCACACTATCTTAAGAGGGACTGCACACTGAATACACACATGTGGCTTACCGGGACTGTCTATAATAACCCTGTATACTTTATAGGTGTCACCAAGGTCAACTTTCCACCAGGTCTTGCCTTCACCGGCCAAAAAGGCACAGGTTTGAGTAGCACCATCATTACCATATCCGGCATCTCTACCAACACTGAGAGAAGCCATTCCAGCCACGGCAACATTTGTCAAGTCCGGTTCTACAAAGACATTTATGGTTCGTAACACCAACATTTGTATTTCTACTGTATGGATCAGTTCTAAACAAATTTTAGTTAACTTTCACTGATCCCTCAAAACCACATCGTAGATCATTCTCCCTTAGACTGAAAGTTATTACTAGTTTGAATAGCCGTTTCAAAGAACATTTATATTCATGAATTAAGTTAAAAGCAAGAAACAGAAAAGCAAACATAAGAGAACAAGAAACAAAGTTCGAGAAACTTAGGGAGCGATTACAGTTAGTCTCACCCTGTTCGCTGACTTTTTCGTAGAATCTTTAACATCCCTGAAGTATTGATCGCATCCTTGGTATCCCTCTGGTGGTTCAGGCTGCTCATCAGGCTTGCTGTTCAAGTAGAGGACCATACCTCCATCCAAGTGAGGTTCAATATGACAATGTAAGAACCACCAACCTAAAATTACAAAGGCAATGTTTGAAGACTATAGGAGTAATTTATCAAACTGCGTTTTACATAGTTTAATTTGTTTCTGTGGTTTGCTCATATCACTTAATTCACAACCAATCTCTAAACACTAAATGTGTGATAGGATACAAAGACGGAACCCAGCATTTCTAAATGATTGCTATATATAATATCACAGTTGTCTTGCGATAAACCATGCAACGGCGGAATATTCCCCAATTCTCATCAAATCTTCCAATGGGTCAGCAAATGACTTTTTTGTGAATTAAGACTTGGCTTGCGAAGACAAGGTACGACTTGTTCATCATGAACATCTGGTAAGTTACTCAAAAAGTGTTTATGAGTACTAGTATCATCATACGCCCTCCAACATTTTGCTTCAAGTGCTTATAATCAATTTCGTTAACCTTTTTTACCTTATATTTCATTGCATTGTACGGCAAAAGTCAATTACATAACTTACCAGGATTGTCAGCTTCTAGCCGTACAATGGCGTATCCTCCAGCAGGGAGAAGAATGGTATCTTTTCGAGGCGGATTGTAGAGGTTCATGGGAATGGAGTCAGGATTGTCATTCCAGGTATCATTTTTCCAACGGGCATATTACAGGGCACTATCACACTGTACAAAGTTAATATATATTAAAAGCAAATCCCACTATTTCACTGCATCATAGGGTGATGATTATATGGCACAAGACCACTAATTCACTTCCTAGTTCGGAAGAAAGATAGTGCAGACCATGAAGTTTTGATATCTGCATGGATGCGTGTTTAGTTTGAACTTTAATGTCAAGAATTTTTGTAAAGATATTTTTCTGCCGGAATTGAAATGCAGACTGTTGTGAATAATGACTGAAGCATTCAGTGGTAATATGAGGAGTTCTAGGGGTCATAGAAATCATAACAATAAGCCTGAATTTCGTCAAAAACACCACTGAGGGCGCTATTTTCATCGCTATCTCAAAATTTCCGTGGACTTGCCCTCACGAAAAATTCATCAGTAGTCAAGCCGACATTGACCCATCACCTGTTAAGAGGATTCTTGCCGCTGAATATTTTAAAATAGGAAAGTGGAGCTCAACGCTACTGTGGTGGCCTATGGGGAATTAATTAGTGGTCTTATGCCACACTAAAATTGCCATTTGAGTTGTCAAAAGAAGTGAATATTTAGCAGAAAAAATTACTTTGGGCGTGAATTATGTGCGCATTTGCTGCATTGGACATTGTGATCTGGTAGTACACATGACATACAGATATAAAGATAGACTGGCATTTTACATTAAACACGTATAGCATATATATTTGTGAATTCTTGACATATGTACATCTTAACATGCATATAGTAAGTGTCTTACACAAAACAGTACAAATCTGTTCCGATAGATTTACAAAAAATGGCTTAGAAAAGTTTCCCAGTATCAACATGCCTGTATGGCTTTGTAAGGTAGCCAAAACCAATTTACAATGTATGCAAAGGGTTGTGGAGGTGGGATTCATAGGCGATGTTAAAAGCAAAGAGTCTAAACATAAGCTAAATTTCTCCTCAAAGACGGAAATTGGCTTCCAAGAGACGAAATAAGTGGTATCTGGAACTATTTTTATAAATCATAGCAAATGATAGCATAGTAACTGATGCTGGATATGGTGGAGTATTTGTATGATAAGAGTATTGTAGCAGAATCTATTGAACAAGGTTGTAAAAGTTACTCAGTGCAGGTTGATAGTTTACAAGTTAAAAGCAAAAGTTGTATTAAAGTAAAACGTAATGATACTGAGGTACCGTATAAAATGCCTTGGTGTGTGAAATATAAAGAAAGAAAGAAATCTGCACTTGATATCAACTTACTCATCCAGAGAGCAACATTGCGTGTCATCATCTGGGCATGGGCAGCAAAGATCCTGGTTGGCTTGTAAGTAATCACCATCTGCATCTTTCTCTGGAAACCCCATCTTCGTTAAGAAGACACTGTGTCCGTGGATGTGGATTGGGTGATGTGAGCCATTGTTCGAGCCTCCTGAACCGACACTTGTGAAGACAAACTGGTAATTATTCTCTACAAGAGTGACATTATATGTGCATAAGCAAACAGTGTGATGATCAGATGCATCACATTCTGGTTCACAAGTAGTGTGTTCAGAGGTAGGATCAAAAGGTGGTGCTGTAGGGTAGACAAACGACTTGCCATTTATGGCAGGCTTTGGGCTATTACCCGGTTCATTACCACCTCGGCCTGCAATAACGAAGTTCATAAAAACTTGGGCTTCTTTTGTGACATGGTCCAGTGTCGGGTCCAAGGCCAGTTCTCTCGTAGAGCGGGTCATATCGGCAATAGATGTGCATACAGTGTAAGATGGAGGGGAATATTGGCCGAATGGACAATTCAGTGCAAGGCAAGGGTTACTCTCGTTGCATTGACGCCATCTATCTGGTGGAAGGGTATCACTGAGAAAGACACCACTGGTGCCACCATAGCGCAACACAGAGGCATTGGTTTCATCCAGTGGGCCATCTTCCTCACCATCAAAACTTACGACATCAGCACGAATCTTATACGTTGTATATTCAGGATCATCTTGAGTCTTAAGTATAAAGTCATATCTTTCGCCAGCTGATATGATGACGTAATCAAAGACTTCAGGGTTGAGGTCAAAACCATCCGAAGTTATTACCTTCAACTTGTGATCGTGAATTGAAATGCGGTATGAGTTAACCCTCATAGCTCCGATGACACGGAAACGATATCGATGACCTTGCTTTACGGCATAGCCATAATATGGAGTACGCTTTTGTGGGTCGTCTTGGTTATATCGCCCCGGCCATTAACCAACCCAGAGGTGGAGGGAGTTTGGCTAACCAATGGGCGTGGACCTTGGAACTTTGAAATATCTTTGAATATAGCTTCTTCATGTCTCCAATCGCCATAGCATGATGAACTGATCATATTCAGGTAGAGGTGGCTCATTACGGATATCATGCAAATGAAGTCATAATATTTTTGTTTGGCTCGTCTTCCTCATACACAATATAACGGTCCAATCATACCACCTGATATTTGGTCACTAGCGTGGGAGTGATACCAAAATGTTCCTGTTCAAATTGTAAAGAATTGGAATTAGTTTTATAGAGTTATTGTTGAAATGAATCACGATGATGAGCCATGGCAGTTCCAGAATCAGGTATATAACATGATCTTCATCATAACGTTTTTTTTCGAACACTTGGTTATGTGTCAGTGCTAGCAAGACCGGTATTCTTATGTTGAACGGGTGAATTGATGGCCTGAGGCAGTGAGGAGTACTTTGATGTCAGATTTTACTTCCTTGCGGGATTTGCCACGAAAAGGCTACACAGTACAGTAGCAAGATAATAGTTGAAAGGTAAACCTTGTTTGTTCCGAGTCTCAGAAGGTTGTGATCATTTGGTCATTCATCAATGAATTTCAGAGAAAATTCGAATGTCACCTGTTTAAATATTTTAATGCTTTACTGAAATTGCGAGTTCTAATCCCCTTGATAAAAATTTGATATAATGCTGATTTGATTTTTAATGCTCTCATCTGTCAATAACGAAAAGAAGTCGAAAGAAGGGCTATAATCAATTGAATAATAATAAGAAACGAATGACGCCTTTTATACAGAGAAATATTCAAATAATATCTTTACTTGGGACAATTTTGGCAAACAACTTACCAGCTGGAATTGCAGCAAATGTATAGACATACACTCCACCCGGCGGGATTGGACATTCTGTAATATATGGTACACCATCTGACCAGGGAGTTCTTATCTGATAGATTCCGTGCCAATGCATCGTTGTGAAGTCCTCAGTCATGTGGTTATATAATGTCAAATTGACAATTGTACCATACTTAACCTGTAAAGCAATATCAGTTGTATACTAAAGCGTTAAAATTGAAGCAAGCATAACAAATCTCTTCAATGTTTCGTTACAATACAAAAACATAACCCGAAAACAACAGAAAATCAACATTTAAACTTGGTTATATAATTAACACCCAAAAGTGTTCTGTAACACAAAAACTGGCTTGCTTGCGAAATACTCACTCTGATTGGTGGTCCTGGTTCTCCTCCGTTGACAGCAATAACAGGACGCTTTACTCCATCACACGACAAGGTGACATTGTCTTGAAAAATATGATAAACAGTTCTTGGAGAATAGTTCAAAATATGACCAGAAGCGATAATTTAAACCTGGCTGCTTAAAAATTTCTTTTTTCTCAAACTATAGAACAGTAGTTACTAGAATCATTTCGGTGACGATTTTGCATTCTGTGATTTAGTAATAATAATTGCCCTTTTCATGCCTTAGGTTAGCAACCGGATTCTAAATTGTCACTTCAATATGTAACATAGCATAGAAACTCATGAAATGGCTGTAGAATAGAGTCCTCGCATGTTGTACAGAGAAATTCTACCAGCCCTTATCATTTCAGACATGCCAGCACTTTTGTATAGAGGATTTCACATCTAAGTTGATGTTGTATTTCTCTACACTTCGCCCTCTTTGATAATTATAAGCAATAAAATCTGTTATCTTGGTAAACGATGTCAAATGTTTTCTATCATGTCTCAAGTGAACATATGTTATTAAGCGAAGAACAAAACATGCCAACATGTGTAAACGAGAGTGTCAACGTGTAAATATGTGAAATAGCTGGTGACTTGATACACCAGTTTTCATTGGGTTTGAATTTACGACCTATTTTAGCATTCTCAGCTTTTCGAAAACATAAGCGTTGTATACTTACTGAAAGGTATGGCTGTATCAGTCCCAGCACAATTTGGATCATCAATGTAACAGGCAACACATTCCACAATGTTGCCATCCGGGTCTTCACAATCGCTTACGATGTCCTTGCCATTGAACGTCATACAATAATCATCGTTTACTTCCATATGGTACACACAAACTTCAGACGAAAATGAGCGTCACGGTAATGCAACTTCAAATTCCATTGTTGTTAAGGAAACAAAGTTATCATAATATTGCCCAACATTGAAATGTGCTTTATGAAATACTATGAAACTGCTTTGTGCTCATGTCTATATCAACGTATGATAAAACGAAAATAATTTCAACGTCTTGCTACACAATAAAATTTTAAATAAACTGACTGTTTAGGGTTATCATGGATATCAAAGTAACTATAGTATGACAGGTACAGGATGATTTTGCATCAAGCTCTCGCGCATGTTTATATCTTAGTTAGTTAATATTGAATCAAACGCGCATTTCACATAACAGCTAACTTCAATATAAGCGCTAAGATTTACTTAAGGTCAGAACAATTTATATAGTTATGTACCATTTCAGATCTCTTTTAAATATATAATGTAACTGCATGGTATTTTTTGTGTGATATTCTATTTCATTTACTTTTACTCCTTACATGATACGCTTACCGACAAGAAAATAAATGGCCAAGATGCGTTTTAGTTTATGCACAAACGTAATTCTGACAGTCAGAAGGATAACAATAGAACTACTTTGACAGTATATGTTGCTGACTGACATTTAGACCCTTTTGAAAGAAAACGAACATGCGAAATAAAGTCTACCGTGGCCAGAATAGGTTAGCGTGATAGGTTAGCGTTAGATATGAGAAATAATTTACAGGCAAGTCATGGGTATACAGAAAATACCTGAATTTCGTCATTTCTGCACACACTATGCCTATGTCATCAAAAATGACGAAGCAGCGAACAACATTCTACCCTAAACAGGCCCTGGAACATTTCCTTACCCTTCTCCCATTATGTTTTAATACACATACTTTTAAGAAATGAGCTTAATCACGAAAACACCATACTGTATAAACTTACCTGTACGATGGTCGTTTAGTTCTGGGATATATTCAAGTTCACAATCTCCCAGTGACGGAAGCCGCCCTGTGAATTAAGAAGACAATTTGTCATTTGACACTTATTTTAACCGTTGTTAGGGAATGGATCGTCCTACTCTCACTACACACGACTCTAAGCGCAGGGCCCATCGTTAGTTTCTCTTGTCGTTAAATGAAAGTTGAATGTAGTACGCCATAAAAAAATGATAGACCACTTTTTTAGCTTGTTTTGCATTGCGTTTCCACCCCGGAGAGAGAACCAGATTATTTGGAAAATCCCCGGAATTCCATGGGACCGTTTTACCAGTACTATTTTGTTTCTACCTGTGATAGGGCAAGAAGCCCAAACATTAAGAGCACAGATAATACCATGGTCCACCATGTACACAAACCTATGTAAAGTATCTAGTTCTCAGGCAGCTTTTTATATACTTTATTTTGTTTAGTATCTTCTAACACCATTGATCTAAGATTTATTATCTTCCATTCAATATAAGGTACCATGGAAAAAATGTTATTTTGTTAAACATTACAATGAAATAGAGTAAGAAAATTGTCGGACTTAATTGTCCAAGTATGGAGATCTGAAAGGAATTGAATAATAAAAGGTTTAATTGCATACTATTTTACAATTGCTATTGTTATTTCATCACCCTATTATGCGCTTTATGGTTTTACTGCCAACTGCATAGAAACATCGATATTTTGCCTAGACTGCGAATCGGTCTGCGTGTTTGCGAAATGATGTGCCAGTTTTCTTATGTTGTTTTTTGCAGGTATTTAGCTACTGCACAAGTTTAAACAACAACAAATTTAACTAATGCGCATGCAACTAATGTAGGATGAATGTTATTTGAACCTTCTAAGAGCTTTGCGCAGATGAAGATGAAAAGATAGCTTTATCAAGCAAAACAATCATAGAAGAAAACTCTGTCCTTGTGGGTTATATAAATGAAGCAGCTTCCCATAAGTATTAAGCTCTATATCTCTGAAAATTGGCCCGACTCTTCACACCATTTGGTGTATGTATCACCAAAGTTACCTAGTTCTGTTACACAAAGCACATATTATATCGGCTATACTGGATGTGTATTAAACTTGCTGCAGAAATAAATGTCAATGCAGCTTATGTGAAAATTCGCCTTCCATCTCCAAATCAGAATGTTTTGCGCATCAAATTGACAACATCAAATGGAGGTGAGGGTTAAGCCTGGTCTAAACTTTTATATGTATACCGGATTGTACATCTTTGCAACGGGTCAACTCTGCATCTCTTAATTATTTAGGCGAGTCATCTGCAACTGCAAACCATTTTTTACTTTTTACAATCGCTTGAAAACAGAAGAATAATATCAAAAGAGAATTTTGTATCCAACCCGACCGTTAAAGACCTCTTGAAAACTGTAATAGCCGGCTGCGCTACTTCTGATGGCAGTATCACCTAATTCCGAGATTTGTATGATGATCGATTCACAGAACGATAGAGCCATCTGGTCTTTTGAGTTTTAATACAAAGCAATATAAGGTTTCGGTGTTTGAATATCGTTTGAAGACAATTCTTTGGTGAATCTCCTATTTATGTAAAACAACGGAAGATTGGTGGTAGGTTGAAAGAATATGTTAATAGTAGTCATTGAATCATACGAAATATCCTTTAAATTGCCGGGTCGGAAATTTCAGATATCAATTAATACAAGTACCAGCCTTTCAGCTCTGTTGGTCCCATTAACACTGCTTCAAAACAAATAGTAATACGTACTGGTGAAAGATACCACATGAAGAACGTGAATGAACAACGGCCCAAGTATTCTCGTAGAGTTGTTACGACTTCAGATAATGGTCACAAGGACGTCGTACGATTTATTCAGTGGCTGTGGTCGAACTAAGCTACTCTTTGACGGTTTGTGTACGATTTGGCAGTGTATCCAATGTGTCGTCAATTATCATTATCGTAAATCCAGTTATGCTATGCTATGCTTACTTTTGTGAATTTTCAGCACATACTTGTTACTACTGTCTCATATCACTGAAAATCATTTCTAAATATAACTATCATCCGGAACACAAGTTAGAATTCGATAGTCGGTTTGTATTTATTTATTTATTTATTTATTTATTTATTTATTTATTTATTTATTTATTTATTTATTTATTTACTTACTAGCTGGGAACAACGGGCTTTCGCCCAATTACAGTTCCAGCAAAAGAAAAAGAAACTAACAAAGAGCACAACAAAGAAACAAAGACAGTAACAACACAGTTAAAAAGAACAACCATTGGTAAAAAAATACAGATCTAAAAAGAATAAACATTATTTAATAACAATCTGCGAAATTGGCCATAGTAACAATTAAAAATATCAAAAGTCTCATTGTTTAAAATACTATTCAAATTTTTCATAGTTCTTTGTAAAAATGCTGAAGAATTAGCAATGACTCTTGATGAATTAGGTTTAAAATGTTGTTTAGAGCGCAGAGTGCGAGAAGGCACATGCAGACAGATACGCTCTAGAATTTCATAGCTGTTATAAAAAGAGAATATACATTTGTAAAAGAAGGTTGCATCCAGAAAACTCCTACACTCTTGTAGAGATGGGATTTTGAAAAAGGTACAGACTTGGTTGTAGTAGCCAGATGAGAAGTCATGCCAGTTTTACCGCACAAGTATTTGAGAAATTTACACTGAACACTTTCAATACGGTGAATGAGATACAGCTGGTGTGGAGACCATACTTGACTGGCATACTCAAGCTGGCTTCGGACAAGTGTTATATACGGGTTTTGAGAGTGTTGACATTGCTAAACTTACGTGAGTTACGTTTTATAAAACCTAGCAGCTTGAAAGCTTTAACAGTAATTGTATTAATGTGTGCAGGGTAGTTAAGATTTTGGGTGAGAAGAACACCCAGGTCTTTAACTGATGTTACTCTGCATAAGTTGTCACCATTAATACTATAATCATACAGAATGTGAGTTTTCTTGTTCGTAAAGGAAATAACCATACATTTTTTTTAAAATTCAGTTTGAGTTTCCATTTCGTTCACCATCTCTCAATGTGGTTAAGGTCTTGTTGAAGAGAACTGCAGTCCGAGATGTTAGAAATTTGCCTATACAACTTTGAGTCATCTGCATACAATGACAAGAAACTTGAAACTGAAGAACTAATATCATTAAAATAGAACAAATAGAAGCGGACCTAACTGAGACCCTTGAGGTACACCAGAAGTAACTTTACTCCATGTGGAGAAGTGCCCATTAAGGACCACACGCTGCACTCTATTACTAAGATATGAGTAGAACCAATTCAAAATGTTACAATGAATGCCAAAGTGGGAGAGTTTATGCAGTAAAAGTCTATGATTGATTGAGTCAAAAGCTTGCTAAAATCAAGATATATAGAATCAACTTGGCCACGATCATTAATAACTCTGGATAAATGGTCTGTGTAGGAAACAAGGTTGGTGACAGTGGAGCGCCCCCTTATAAATCCGTGCTGATTGTCGGCCAGTGCATTCTGCACGTGATTATAAATGTGGGGAAAGACAGCTTTTTCAAAAAATTTACTAAAAAAGGGAGGAGTGAGATTGGTCGGTAATTACAGGCCTCATTACGAAGGCCAGATTTATAGACCGGAACAATATTACCTCTTTTGAACAGAGACGGAAAGACACCAGTCTGAAGTGACTTGTTAAAAATCAACGTAAGCGTTACATTTCGCCGTCAAATTTACAGGCAAAATAAAGATACATTGGTCAATGTTCAGCTTTAAAACAATTCAGCATTATTCCAAGGGTACATTTATATCAAAAGTAATCATTAAAGCGCAGCAGAGGAGAATTGATTACTATAAGTATTCTTTGGGTATGCAAAGTGCTCTTCCTCATAGACCCCACATACAATGGTTTGCATGCGTGCAAGTGAACTTAAAAATTGACCAACATATTTGGCGAAATTTATATGCTAGAATTTTCTTTCGAAACGTTTTCCGCGTTTTCATAGTAGCGTCACCGTTATTTTTCTTGTTTTTGTTTGATGGCGGTAACTAACTTAATATACAAAGCACAACTATTCCCAGACACCCACCGGGCCAAAGAGTTTGAAAAAATGAAATGATCGAGCGGAAAAATCTTAGATGAAGTCTCTGAGAAGTCTCAACCATTGTAATCGTAATATCGTATAGTTTCTTGATCAATTTAAAACCAGACGAGACCAACAAAATAAGAAATCTTTACTAAATTTTTACATGTATACCGGATTATACATCTTTGCAACGGGTCAACTCTGCGTCTCTAAATTATTTAGCGAGTCATCGGCCACTGCAAACCATTTTATTTTTTTTAAGATCTCTTGAAAACAGGAGAATAATATCAAAAGAGAATTTTGTATCCAACCCGACGGTTAAAGACCTCTTGAAAACTGTAATAGCCGGCTGCGCTACTTCTTATGGCAGTATCACCTGATTCCGAGATTTATATGATGATCGATTCACAGAACGATAGAGCCATCTGGTCTTTTGAGTTTTAATACAAAGCAATATGAGGTTTCGGTTTTTGAATATCATTTGAAGCACAATTCTTTGGTGAATCTCCTATTTATGTAAAACATCGGAAGATTTATGGTAGGTTGAAAGAATATGTTAACAATAATCACTGAATGATGTTACGAGATATCCTTTAAATTACCTGGTTGTAAAGTTCTTCCAGTTATAAATAGAGGCTCGATCAGGGTAACATTAGCATTCATGGGAATTTTTCCATGTCCGACCTAGAACTAGTACATTGTTAAGCATTTTTGTCTGGCAGAAACGTTGGCTCATGGCCAATGATCGGCTGCATACAATCTATTCGTTCATCGCAGAGCTATCGAAATTTATAGATCGAAACTACGGAAAACATTCTCTGAGGGCAAGAAGGTACACTAACGCTTGTAAGGCAATGAATTTCAACCTAAAGTGTCACTAAACATAATACATGCAGCGAGCCGTACCGGGGAAGTGTAAGATGTGATAACGTCACTTATTTTGAGTACACAAAATGCAGATGTTATACAGTTGTTGATTGGCACCGGCCATTGTCACTACAAAATACATTTAGTGACATGATACAGCATGGGGCAAATTACTTAGTAGACACGACACTGAAAGACTGAAAACGTTATATAAAACGTAGGCTTTGTTGGCTTATGACATTTCAAATGCAAAACAATTAACGATGACTAAACTATTGATTCATGCCATTCAATAATATTTATTTGTTAATGAAAAAGTTTTTAGACAGTAACAGTAATGAATAAATGTTTCCTAAATTCAATTTATGTAAACGGCTACACAAGGGAATTTTCTCACATTTTGTGCGCTAAAGCCATAATATCAAATGATTTTGAAAATGATGGTCCTTTCATTCCCCTACGCCATGGTATCACTTCCGCTAACTTTTCAATATGCAATTCTTTTTTGAGATTTTCTAAAATTATCACATATTTAATGCCCTTAAAATGCTGGCCTGATTTATACACACTCTGAAACTACCGAACATGCAAATCGGTAAAACTTGTCAAATTTTACGGATAAAAATACAATTGTAACACTCTAAGAAAGCAAACGTTATGTATTTATCATTTTAAATAAAAGAATCCTTACCATCAATTATCTTTCTGGCTACTATCTGAAATACATCTTAGTTATTCTTTGAAAGCTGTGTTCTTACAAGATCAACATAATATTTCCAGAGTGAACCAACATAACTACAATATACTTATACTTTAAACTGAATTATATCCATAGAATGAAATCGAAAAATCGAGAAAATGTTTCAGACAAACGTTAATAATGTCGTTGACCATGTCCTTGTCATCTTCGTTATAATCATAATCTGGAACAAAAGGGAAAACCGATATGTCTTACTATTTGTTTTGAAAGATATTTAGAGCGTTTTATTCGGGAGTAACAATAGTTTCAACAGCAATATTCAATGTTTAATGTTACCCAATACACACACACACACACACACACACACACAACACACACACATATATATATATATATATATATATATAATATATATATATATATATATATATATATATATATATATATATAATATATATATATATATATATATTATACACCTACTGCCGTAACCTATGGGAGTTTGACCGTCCAATAACTTTCCGTATTTTGTATAGTACGCGGAGTCCCGAATACGGGAGACGCGCGACGCGCCTGTTTGACCTTTGACCTAGCGATTATCGGATGTAAACAAACTATTTTACGGTGAGTTATAGACATAATAACAACTTCCACTAAAATGTATTCGTAGTATAAGGTTTAAAACACGCTAAACACAAACTGAGTCTAAATGCAATTGATTTTTGTTTTAAAAAAACTAATTAAATTGAAAACATTCAGCGAAGTTTGCTTGTGCTGCACTGAAATTAATTTGCTTCGTGCCAACGGAGCAGTAATCGCGCGCGTTCCACTCATATCGCGCGTGCCGCATCCCTCAAAATTTACCATAGAACTTGTTTATACGGACGATTAAAGGGGAGTGTATAATAATAGGGTTATACACAAAATACGGCCCTGTATGGACGAGGGCTCAGTGAGTGACGTATTGGACTCGCCTTCGGCTGTCCAATACGTCACTCACTGAGCCCTCGTCCATACAGGGCCGTATTTTGTGAATAACCCTATAATATATTTTATATATAGTTATATATAGTTATATATCTAGTATATATATTTATATATTTTCAACTACAACATTCAATGTTTAATGTTACTCAATATATATATATATATATATATATATATATATATATATATATATATATATATATATATATATATATATATATAAGAATTTGGTGTAATCTGTCTCTATCAGACAATTCACACATAATCAGTGCTGATAAATTTACATTGTTAAACAAACGCTCTAAGATGTTTCAAAGTGCCGCTAGCAAAGGAAATATTATTTAGCGAATGTAAACACCGCCTATAGAACTTCAGTGTAATTGTACAATAGAAATGAGAGTCAAATCCTAAACAAAAGTTACTCTGAAGATTGCTTGATGCATGAAACGTAAGTAAAAGATCTAATCAATTTGTACTTGATACTTGTTTGTGACTCTGTGTATTATTTGAGAATTTTCGATAACAATTTGTGGAGTGTTTTCCTCTTAGTTTAACATCAAAATTTGGTTGAAAGAAATAACCGATCACACAATGAAAACTCTCAAAAGGCAAACCTGTAACTTTGTGTAAGGCTTTAAGAAAATGTTCAAACAAATATTATGTTATTTTGCAAAGATTGGCATTCTAATCTCTCAGTCATCAATTTTTCAGTTATTAAAATGTCTACTTTAAATCGTAGTTGATACCAAGATCATCATTATTGTGCCAAGACTTAATAGGACGTGTTGGACAACAAGTGTCTATATGTCGACACTACCGTTTTGCATAGTCATTTGTGATCTAGGGGTGGATATTCAATAACAAAACCCAATTTAACAAACCTTTCCGATTAGACTAGTGGAGAAGGGAATAACTGATTCTGTCAAATACGGATAGTTTTCAATCGGATTCGAACCCACAACATACGGCATCAGTCGCCTAGTCAAAATTACAAATGAAAACTTACTAGTTAACCTCTTCTTTTATACCGCCTCCCAGTCGACATGAAAACCTGTGGCCTGGCCACCTTCATTTGTGTTAAAATCACAATAACCTGATTGCTGCCCGTAGCAAGTGGTTCAGGAATGTTGGAACCGGTGTATTCAGCAATGCTGTCTCCTCCAATACCATTTACGGAGAGAAAGTCACTTCCATCTTCCAAGTCAAATGCAACAAAGTTCAGAACTATTTTCTGCAGAAAACAATGGGAACGACAAATTATAATTTCATTTTTGAAACAGGAAAAACAGATCGATTATATGAACACAAAAGTGTAGATTTATTTGTTTAAAGGGCATTACTTAGACTGGTAGGAATTAGGTTATTTCACCGGATGTCTGGCCAAAAGTTCTATTAGATAACCAATGTTAAGGGCACTAAGAACACATTTAAGGTGGTTAGTGTTGTATGGCGCACTGTGACGTCATAATGCTTGGCGTTCGCCCAGTTAAAGCGGTGAAATTCGTTTCTTCGCTTCGATAAAGTGTGTATGTGCGATGTATGATAGTGAGCATGCGTGCGTGAGTGCTTCACGAACTCTACAACATGTTGAGCGGTCTCAGTCAGAAAAAATGTAACAACTTAGCCGGCTATTGAACCACTCTTTTTGGAGTGGAGATTTAGCCGAGCGGTTCTGTCTGTGGCCTCTCAGCTAGGCGACTGATGCCGTATGTTGTGGGTTCGAATCCTATTGAAAACTAGCCATATATTCCATGATGTCTAGGGTTTATTTGTTGTTTTGAACGATAATATCACCGTTATTTCAACGTCTATCTCTTTTTATGGCGCACCTCTCTTCATTATAAAAGTACGTACTGTAAACTATTTTATTTTATTTTATTTTATATTTTTATTGTATTGTTCGTCTACAAAATATGTATCGTTAAGGGTTTGGCAAAAATTGACAGTATGTCCCAATCAATGTTAGAGTTGCATGGGCTCTCTGTAAAAGTAAGAGTCGAGCTTGAATTATGGTTTTTAAGGCACTTCATGGCGAAGCTCCATTTTATATCACAGACATTATTGAGAAAACCCACTCCACCAGTTACAATTTAAAAACAAACAATAGCCAAAACCTTATAGTATCACGATATTTCAGTAAGACGATGGACAGGGCATTTGCTATCTTTGATCCTACACTTTGGAATTCTATGCCGGGAGAATTGAAATCTGTACATGATTTTTAGCAATTCAAACGAAAACTGAAAACATGCCTTTTTTACGAATATTATCAATTTTAATAACTTCTTATTTCCGTATGTTTTTACTTCGTAAAATTTTTATGTCGCTCTGATTTTATTGTATTCGCTATAACTTTTAACTGTTGTGTACAGTGCTTTTGAGTATTTCATTGTAGAATTTGCGCCATTAGAAATTTAATAAGTATTAAATGTTAAATGTAAAAAATATCATTTTTCCGTGCTTACCTTTCCTCGGTGGCAGTGATCCGGAACTCGCACTCTGCATTATTCTCATACAGAGTTGTCCCATCATAGCCCATTGACGTGATAGTTCCACTCTCGCCGTACAAGTCATATGATGTACCACAGCCGGAATCAAAGGTTGGCTGGTCGACAGGTTTTTCTGTGATAGAGAAATGCAATGTTGTTCTCAGGTTATCACAATGTTTTATAATCTTACAAACTCTAGATGCCTCTAATGGAAAGGAAAAGATCGTTTCAAATGGCAGTTGCACAAAGAATATGATTCAATGTCTGGTAGCTGCTTTGAATGCAGGATGAAACACATAACTCGCACTGGGACAACCTGAAGTTATATGTAAATCATCGAAATACATAATGATCACTGTAATGATTAATGAAAAGAGGTTGGAGATCGTTTGCAAATTGTTTGCTCCTAATCATTTTTTATTAATGGACATTCTTCCTTTACATCCATTGAACTGTCACATCCTCACTTTTATTAATAAAATTAGGGATCCCAAATGTTTTGGTACAAACGTTGAAAACATCGGATTATAATCAAGTTATATTATTATTAATGTAAAACAACGATTGCTTCTTAAAGCATCTCTCCGGTGTTCTTTTTTAACAATGAGTCACAAACATTTACGTGGAGTTGGAAATAATATGTAACGCAACTTACACAATTCAGTTTTCGCGCGCGTTCAGATTGCATTTTGTAAAAAAAAGAAATCCCTTCTGATCATCATACTTCAAACAGACTAAACTATTCCCTATTGAGCCATTACACACCCTACTAATGAAGTGTCTGTAGTATTTGTGAGGAAATAGTCTCTCTACTGGTATTTACCAGTACCTAGGTACCCCTGGTGCCTTAATACAAGTGTCATGTTCAAACAATGCATCGAAAAAATGCATTCAAACAATGCATGTGAATTTTTCATCTCATCAATATGACAATTAAGTGAATACGCAAAAAATGGCACGGCTGTAAGCTAATTCTGATTTCAATGTGGTCAAAGTCGGACAAGAAATGAAGAAAAATCGAAGAGATAAGACGCCAAAGCTGATGGCTATGTCAGTGTGTATGCTTAGTTTTATGCAATGCTTGAGGAAAAATAGGCAATGTAGACATTTCTCACCATTTGCCATGACAAGAACTTCACAAAGAGAAACGGCATTGCGTTGGTCAGATTGGATGCTGACAAAACGACCCTCAATAGGTGTTATGCAGTCGACTGTTGTGGAGTCGCTCTCGAGCTTTCTGATTCCGAGGACCTCGCCGCATTGATGGTGAAATTCAATATTCTCTTCTGAACCGACTCTTATAACCGAATTTACAAAGCCAACATCTACACAGACAGAAAATGAGTCAATATTTGCTTGCAGAACCTTCTTCAATTGTGCGTGATTTGAGTCAATTAGCAGTTTTGTCAATACCTGAAAGCGACAATGAAATCCTATCCTTGTTCACCAAGAATAGGAGCTGAGATCAAAGGTAAAATACGTTTTGGTGAGAGTAGTTGGACTCTAAAATGATTACAAGACTCGTCTGATCTAACACTAATTAGAATCATTTTGGAACTCTTTAAATAGAAAACACTTTTATTGTTACATTTTGTAAAAATAAAAACATATTCTTTTCCTTTAGAGTAAACATGGAGATAGCGCCTTTTTGAATTTCAAACATTAGTAAATTTAAGATAATCCGTTTCAATAGTACCGAAATAGTCGCGGAGACCCCCGATTTTTAATCTTGATTGATTTTGAAAGTGAATGGTCGAAATTCCTCGAAGTAAGTTTGAATGGAAGTTAAAAAATTTCAATTCAAATGCGCACACTATCTTAAGAGGGACTGCACACTGAATACACACATGTGGCTTACCGGGACTGTCTATAATAACCCTGTATACTTTATAGGTGTCACCAAGGTCAACTTTCCACCAGGTCTTGCCTTCACCGGCCAAAAAGGCACAGGTTTGAGTAGCACCATCATTACCATATCCGGCATCTCTACCAACACTGAGAGAAGCCATTCCAGCCACGGCAACATTTGTCAAGTCCGGTTCTACAAAGACATTTATGGTTCGTAACACCAACATTTGTATTTCTACTGTATGGATCAGTTCTAAACAAATTTTAGTTAACTTTCACTGATCCCTCAAAACCACATCGTAGATCATTCTCCCTTAGACTGAAAGTTTATTACTAGTTTGAATAGCCGTTTCAAAGAACATTTATATTCATGAATTAAATTAAAAGCAAGAAACAGAAAAGCAAACATAAGAGAACAAGAAACAAAGTTCGAGAAACTTAGGGAGCGATTACAGTTAGTCTCACCCTGTTCGCTGACTTTTTCGTAGAAATCTTTAACATCCCTGAAGTATTGATCGCATCCTTGGTATCCCTCTGGTGGTTCAGGCTGCTCATCAGGCTTGCTGTTCAAGTAGAGGACCATACCTCCATCCAAGTGAGGTTCAATATGACAATGTAAGAACCACCAACCTAAAATTACAAAGGCAATGTTTGAAGACTATAGGAGTAATTTATCAAACTGCGTTTTACATAGTTTAATTTGTTTCTGTGGTTTGCTCATATCACTTAATTCACAACCAATCTCTAAACACTAAATGTGTGATAGGATACAAAGACGGAACCCAGCATTTCTAAATGATTGCTATATATAATATCACAGTTGTCTTTGCGATAAACCATGCAACGGCGGAATATTCCCCAATTCTCATCAAATCTTCCAATGGGTCAGCAAATGACTTTTTTGTGAATTAAGACTTGGCTTGCGAAGACAAGGTACGACTTGTTCATCATGAACATCTGGTAAGTTACTCAAAAAGTGTTTATGAGTACTAGTATCATCATACGCCCTCCAACATTTTTGCTTCAAGTGCTTATAATCAATTTCGTTAACCTTTTTTACCTTATATTTCATTGCATTGTACGGCAAAAGTCAATTACATAACTTACCAGGATTGTCAGCTTCTAGCCGTACAATGGCGTATCCTCCAGCAGGGAGAAGAATGGTATCTTTTCGAGGCGGATTGTAGAGGTTCATGGGAATGGAGTCAGGATTGTCATTCCAGGTATCATTTTTCCAACGTGGCATATTACAGGGCACTATCACACTGTACAAAGTTAATATATATTAAAAGCAAATCCCACAATTTCACTGCATCATAGGGTGATGATTATATGGCACAAGACCACTAATTCACCTCCTAGTTCGGAGAAAAAATAGTGCAGACCTTGAAGTTTTGATATCTGCATGGATGCGTGTTTAGTTTGAACTTTAATGTCAAGAATTTTTGTAAAGATATTTTTCGCCGGAATTGAAATGCAGACTGTTGTGAATAATGACTGAAGCATTCAGTGGTAATATGAGGAGTTCTAGAGGTAATAGAAATCATAACAATAAGCCTGAATTTCGTCAAAAACACCACTGAGGGCGCTTTTTCATCGCTATCTCAAAATTTCCGTGGACTTGCCCTCACGAAAAATTCATCAGTAGTCAAGCCGACATTGACCCATCACCTGTTAAGAGGATTCTTGCCGCTGAATATTTTAAAATAGGAAAATGGAGCTCAACGCTACTGTGGTGGCCTATGGGGAATTAATTAGTGGTCTTATGCCATACTAAAATTGCCATTTGAGTTGTCAAAAGAAGTGAATATTTAGCAGAAAAAATTATTTTGGGCGTGAATTATGTGCGCATTTGCTGCATTGGACATTGTGATCTGGTAGTACACATGACATACAGACATAAAGATAGACTGGCATTTTACATTAAACACGTATAGCATATATATTTGTGAATTCTTGACATATGTACATCTTAACATGCATATAGTAAGTGTCTTACCAAAACAGTAAAAATCTGTTCCGATAGATTTACAAAAAATGGCTTAGAAAAGTTTCCCAGTATCAACATGCCTGTATGGCTTTTGTAAGGTAGCCAAAACCAATTTACAATGTATGCAAAGGGTTGTGGAGGTGGGATTCATAGGCGATGTTAAAATCAAAGAGTCTAAACATAAGCTAAATTTCTCCTCAAAGACGGAAATTGGCTTCCCAAGAGACGAAATAAGTGGTATCTGGAACTATTTTTATAAATGATAGCAAATGATAGCATAGTAACTGATGCTGGATATGGTGGAGTATTTGTATGATAAGAGTATTGTAGCAGAATCTATTGAACAAGGTTGTAAAAGTTACTCAGTGCAGGTTGATAGTTTACAAGTTAAAAGCAAAAGTTGTATTGAAGTATAAAACGTAATGGTACTGAGGTACCGTATAAAATGCCTTGGTGTGTGAAATATAAAAAAAGAAAGAAATCTGCAATTGATATCAACTTACTCATCCAGAGAGCAACATTGCGTGTCATCATCTGGGCATGGGCAGCAAAGATCCTGGTTGGCTGTAAGTAATCACCCTCTGCATCTTTCTCTGGAAACCCCATCTTCGTTAAGAAGACACTGTGTCCGTGGATGTGGATTGGGTGATGTGAGCCATTGTTCGAGCCTCCTGAACCGACACTTGTGAAGACAAACTGGTAATTATTCTCTACAAGAGTGACATTATATGTGCATAAGCAAACAGTGTGATGATCAGCGTCAGCACATTCTGGTTCACAAGTAGTGTGTTCAGAGGTAGGATCAAAAGGTGGTGCTGTAGGGTAGACAAACGACTTGCCATTTATGGCAGGCTTTGGGCTATTACCCGGTTCATTACCACCTCGGCCTGCAATAACGAAGTTCATAAAAACTTGGGCTTCTTTTGTGACATGGTCCAGTGTCGGGTCCAAGGCCAGTTCTCTCGTAGAGCGGGTCATATCGGCAATAGATGTGCATACAGTGTAAGATGGAGGGGAATATTGGCCGAATGGACAATTCAGTGCAAGGCAAGGGTTACTCTCGTTGCATTGACGCCATCTATCTGGTGGAAGGGTATCACTGAGAAAGACACCACTGGTGCCACCATAGCGCAACACAGAGGCATTGGTTTCATCCAGTGGGCCATCTTCCTCACCATCAAAACTTACGACATCAGCACGAATCTTATACGTTGTATATTCAGGATCATCTTGAGTCTGAAGTATAAAGTCATATCTTTCGCCAGCAGATATGATGATGTAATCAAAGACTTCAGGGTTGAGGTCAAAACCATCCGAAGTTATTACCTTCAACTTGTGATCGTGAATTGAAATGCGGTATGAGTTAACCCTCATAGCTCCGATGACACGGAAACGATATCGATGACCTTGCTTTACGGCATAGCCATAATATGGAGTACGCTTTTGTGGGTCGTCTTGGTTATATCGCCCACGGCCATTAACCAACCCAGAGGTGGAGGGAGTTTGGCTAACCAATGGGCGTGGACCTTGGAACTTTGATATATCTTTGAATATAGCTTCTTCATGTCTCCAATCGGCCAGTAGCATGATGAACTGATCATATTCAGGTAGAGGTGGCTCATTACGGATATCATGCAAATTGAAGTCATAATATTTTTTGTTTGGCTCGTCTTCCTCATACACAATTAACGGTCCAATCATACCACCTGATATTTGGTCACTAGCGTGGGAGTGATACCAAAATGTTCCTGTTCAAATTGTAAAGAATTGAAATTAGTTTTATAGAGTTATTGTTGAAATGAATCACGATGATGAGCATGACAGTTCCGGAATAAGGTATATAACATGATCTTCATCATAACGTTTTTTTTCGAACACTTGGTTATGTGTCAGTGCTAGCAAGACCGGTATTCTTATGTTGAACGGGTGAATTGATGGCCTGAGGCAGTGAGGAGTACTTTGATGTCAGATTTTACTTCTTTGCGGGATTTGCCACGAAAAGGCTACGCAGTACAGTAGCAAGATAATAATTGAAAGGTAAACCTTGTTTGTTCCGAGTCTCAGAAGGTTGTGATCATTTGGTCATTCATCAATGAATTTCAGAGAAAATTCGAATGTCACCTGTTTAAATATTTTAATGCTTTACTGAAATTGCGAGTTCTAATCCCCTTGATAAAAATTTGATATAATGCTGATTTGATTTTTAATGCTCTCATCTGTCAATAACGAAAAGAAGTCGAAAGAAGGGCTATAATCAATTGAATAATAATAAGAAACGAATGACGCCTTTTATACAGAGAAATATTCAAATAATATCTTTACTTGGGACAATTTTGGCAAACAACTTACCAGCTGGAATTGCAGCAAATATATAGACATACACTCCACCCGGCGGGATTGGACATTCTGTAATATATGGTACACCATCTGACCAGGGAGTTCTTATCTGATAGATTCCGTGCCAATGCATCGTTGTGAAGTCCTCAGTCATGTGGTTATATAATGTCAAATTGACAATTGTACCATACTTAACCTGTAAAGCAATATCAGTTGTGTACTAAAGCGTTAAAATTGAAGCAAGCATAACAAATCTCTTCAATGTTTCGTTACAATACAAAAAACATAACCCCGAAAACAACAGAAAATCAACATTTAAACTTGGTTATATAATTAACACCCAAAAGTGTTCTGTAACACAAAAACTGGCTTGCTTGCGAAATACTCACTCTGATTGGTGGTCCTGGTTCTCCTCCATTGACAGCAATAACAGGACGCTTTACTCCATCACACGACAGGGTGACATTGTCTTGAAAAATATGATAAACAGTTCTTGGAGAATAGTTCAAAATATGACCAGAAGCGATAATTTCAACTTGGCTGCTTAAAAATTTCGTCTTTTTTACTCAAACTATAGTAGAGTAGTTACTAGAATCATTTCGGTGACGATTTTGCATTCTGTGATTTAGTAATAATAATGGCCCTTTTCTTGCCTTAGATTAGCAACCGGATTCTAAATTGTCACTTCAATATGTAACAGAGCATAGAAACTCATGAAATGGCTGTAGAATAGAGTCCTAACATGTTGTACAGAGAAATTCTACCAGCCCTTATCATTTCAGACATGCCAGCACTTTTTGTATAGAGGATTTCACATCTAAGTTGATGTTGTATTTCTCTACACTTCGCCCTCTTTGATAATTATAAGCAATAAAATCTGTTATCTTGGTAAACGATGTCAAATGTTTTCTATCATGTCTCAAGTGAACATATGTTATTAAGCGAAGAACAAAACATGCCAACATGTGTAAACGAGAGTGTCAACGTGTAAATATGTGAAATAGCTGGTGACTTGATGCACCAGTTTTCATTGGGTTTGAATTTACGACCTATTTTAGCATTCTCAGCTTTTCGAAAACATAAGCGTTGTATACTTACTGAAAGGTATGGCTGTATCAGTCCCAGCACAATTTGGATCATCAATGTAACAGCAACACATTCCACAATGTTGCCATCCGGGTCTTCACAATCGCTTACGATGTCCTTGCCATTGAACGTCATACAATAATCATCGTTTACTTCCATATGGTACACACAAACTTCAGACGAAAATGAGCGTCACGGTAATGCAACTTCAAACTCAATTGTTGTTAAGGAAACAAAGTTATCATAATATTGCCCAACATTGAAATGTGCTTTATGAAATACTATGAAACTGCTTTGTGCTCATGTCTATATCAACGTATGATTAAACGAAAATAATTTCAACGTCTTGCTACACAATAAAAATTTTAAATAAACTGACTGTTTAGGGTTATCATTGATATCAAAGTAACTAAAGTATGACAGGTACAGGATGATTTTGCATCAAGCTCTCGCGCATGTTTATATCTTAGTTAGTTAATATTGAATCAAACGCGCATTTCACATAACAGTAAACATGCGCGAGAGCTTGATGCAAAATCATCCTGTACCTGTCATACTTTAGTTACTTTGATATCAATGATAACCCTAAACAGTCAGTTATTCATATAAGCGCTAAGATTTACTTAAGGTCAGAACAATTTATATAGTTATGTACCATTTCAGATCTCTTTTAAATATATAATGTAACTGCATGGTATTTTTTGTGTGATATTCTATTTCATTTACTTTTACTCCTTACATGATACGCTTACCGACAAGAAAATAAATGACAAGATGCGTTTTAGTTTATGCACAAACGTAATTCTGACAGTCAGAAGGATAACAATAGAACTACTTGACAGTATATGTTGCTGACTGACATTTAGACCCTTTTGAAAGAAAACGAACATGCGAAATAAAGTCTACCGTGGCCAGAATAGGTTAGCGTGATAGGTTAGCGTTAGATATGAGAAATAATTTACAGGCAAGTCATGGGTATACAGAAAATACCCGAATTTCGTCATTTCTGCACACACTATGCCTATGTCATCAAAAATGACGAAGCAGCGAACAACATTCTACCCTAAACAG
Organism: Ptychodera flava; assembly: GCF_041260155.1. NCBI lineage: Eukaryota > Metazoa > Hemichordata > Enteropneusta > Ptychoderidae > Ptychodera > Ptychodera flava. Next base: position 31,395,775 of record NC_091949.1, read on the forward strand.
GCCCTGGAACATTTCCTTACCCTTCTCCCATTATGTTTTAATACACATACTTTTAAGAAATGAGCTTAATCACGAAAACACCATACTGTATAAACTTACCTGTACGATGGTCGTTTAGTTCTGGGATATATTCAAGTTCACAATCTCCCCAGTGACGGAAGCCGCCCTGTGAATTAAGAAGACAATTTGTCATTTGACACTTATTTTAACCGTTGTTAGGGAATGGATCGTCCTACTCTCACTACACACGACTCTAAGCGCAGGGCCCATCGTTAGTTCTCTTGTCGTTAAATGAAAGTTGAATGTAGTACGCCATAAAAAAATGATAGACCACTTTTTTAGCTTGTTTTGCATTGCGTTTCCACCCCGGAGAGAGAACCAGATTATTTGGAAAATCCCCGGAATTCCATGGGACCGTTTTACCCAGTACTATTTTGTTTCTACCTGTGATAGGGCAAGAAGCCCAAACATTAAGAGCACAGATAATACCATGGTCCACCATGTACACAAACCTATGTAAAGTATCTAGTTCTCAGGCAGCTTTTTATATACTTTATTTTGTTTAGTATCTTCTAACACCATTGATCTAAGATTTATTATCTTCCATTCAATATAAGGTACCATGGAAAAAATGTTATTTTGTTAAACATTACAATGAAATAGAGTAAGAAAATTGTCGGACTTAATTGTGCAAGTATGGAGATCTGAAATGAATTGAATAATAAAAGGTTTAATTGCATACTATTTCACCAATTGCTATTGTTATTTTCATCACCCTATTATGCGCTTTATGGTTTTACTGCCAACTGCATAGAAACATCGATATTTTGCCTAGACTGCGAATCGGTCTGCGTGTTTGCAAATGATGTGCCAGTTTTTTTGTGTTGTTTTTTGCAGGTATTTAGCTACTGCACAAGTTTAAACAACAACAAATTTAACTAATGCGCATGCAACTAATGTAGGATGAATGTTATTTGAACCTTCTAAGAGCTTTGCGCAGATGAAGATGAAAAGATAGCTTTATCAAGCAAAACAATCATAGAAGAAAACTCTGTCCTTGTGGGTTTATATAAAATGAAGCAGCTTCCCACAAGTATTAAGCTCTATATCTCTGAAGATTGGCCCGACTCTTCATACCATTTGGTGTATGTATCACCAAAGTTATCTAGTTCTGTTACACAAAGCACATATTATATCGGCTATACTGGATGTGTATTAAACTTGCTGCAGAAATAAATGTCAATGCAGCTTATGTGAAAATTCGCCTTCCATCTCCAAATCAGAATGTTTTGCGCACAAGGCTGACAACATCAAATGGAGGTGAGGGTTAAGCCTGGTCTAAACTTTTATATGTATACCGGATTGTACATCTTTGCAACGGGTCAACTCTGCATCTCTTAATTATTTAGGCGAGTCATCTGCAACTGCAAACCATTTTTTACTTTTTACAATCGCTTGAAAACAGAAGAATAATATCAAAAGAGAATTTTGTATCCAACCCGACGGTTAAAGACCTCTTGAAAACTGTAATAGCCGGCTGCGCTACTTCTGATGGCAGTATCACCTGATTCCGAGATTTATATGATGATCGATTCACAGAACGATAGAGCCATCTGGTCTTTGAGTTTAATACAAAGCAATATAAGGTTTCGGTGTTTGAATATCGTTTGAAGCACAATTCTTTGGTGAATCTCCTATTTATGTAAAACAACGGAAGATGGTGGTAGGTTGAAAGAATATGTTAATAGTAGTCATTGAATCATACGAAATATCCTTTAAATTGCCGGGTCGGAAATTTCAGATATCAATTAATACAAGTACCAGCCTTTCAGCACTGTTGGTCCCCATTAACACTGCTTCAAAACAAATAGTAATACGTACTGGTGAAAGATACCACATGAAGAACGTGAATGAACAACGGCCCAAGTATTCTCGTAGAGTTGTTTACGACTTCAGATAATGGTCACAAGGACGTCGTACGATTTATTCAGTGGCTGTGGTCGAACTAAGCTACTCTTTGACGGTTTGTGTACGATTTGGCAGTGTATCCAATGTGTCGTCAATTATCATTATCGTAAATCCAGTTATGCTATGCTATGCTTACTTTTGTGAATTTTCAGCACATACTTGTTACTACTGTCTCATATCACTGAAAATCATTTCTAAATATAACTATCATCCGGAACACAAGTTTAGAATTCGATAGTCGGTTTTATTTATTTATTTTTTTATTTATTTATTTATTTATTTATTTATTTATTATTATTTATTTATTTATTTATTTATCTATTTACTAGCTGGGAACAACAGACTTTCGCCAAATTACAGTTCCAGCAAAAGAAAGAAACTAGCAAAGAGCACAACAAAGAAACAAAGACAGTAACAACACAGTTAAAAAGAACAACCATTGGTAAAAAATACAGATCTAAAAAGAATAAACATTATTTAATAAAATCTGCGAAATTGGCCATAGTAACAATTAAAAATATCAAAAGTCTCATTGTTTAAAATACTATTCAAATTTTTCATAGTTCTTTGTAAAAATGCTGAAGAATTAGCAAGACTCTTGATACATTAGGTTTAAAATGTTGTTTTGAGCGCAGAGTGCGAGAAGGCACATGCAGACAGATACGCTCTAGAATTTCAGAGCTGTTATAAAAAGAGAACATACATTTGTAAAAGAAGGTTGCATCCAGAAAACTCCTTCACTCTTGTAGAGATGGGATTTTGAAAAAGGTACAGACTTGGTTGTAGTAGCCAGATGAGAAGTCATGCCAGTTTTACCGCACAAGTATTTGAGAAATTTACACTGAACTCTTTCAATAGGATGAATGAGATACAGCTGGTGTGGAGACCATACTTGACTGGCATACTCAAGCTGGCCTCGGACAAGTGTTATATACAGGGTTTTCAGAGTGTTGACATTGCTAAAATTACGTGAGTTACGTTTTAAAAACCTAGCAGCTTGAAAGCTTTAAAAGTGATTGCATTAATGTGTGCAGAGTACATGTAGTTCAGATTTTGGGTGAGAACACCACCGAGGTCTTTAACTGATGTTACTCTGCATAAATTGTCACCATTAATACTATAATCATACAGAATGTGAGTTTTCTTGTTCGTAAAGGAAATAACCATACATTTTTTTTTAAATTCAGTTTGAGTTTCCATTTCGGCACCATCTCTCAATGTGGTTGAGGTCTTGTTGAAGAGAACTGCAGTCCGAGATGTTAGAAATTTGCCTATACAACTTTGAGTCATCTGCATAATGACAAGAAACTTGAACTGAAGAACTAATATCATTAAATAGAACAAATAGAAGCGGACGTAACTGAGACCCTTGAGGTACACCAGAAGTAACTTTACTCCATGAGGAGAAGTGCCCATTAAGGACCACACGCTGCACTCTATTACTAAGATATGAGTAGAACCAATTCAAAATGTTACTATGAATGCCAAAGTGGGAGAGTTTATGCAGTAGAAGTCTATGATTGACTGAGTCAAAGGCTTTGCTAAAATCAAGGTATATAGAATCAACTTGGCCACGATCATTAATAACTCTGGATAAATGGTCTGTGTAGGAAAACAAGGTTGGTGACAGTGGAGCGCCCCCTTATAAATCCGTGCTGATTGTCGGCCAGTGCATTCTGCACGTGATTATAAATGTGGGGAAAGACAGCTTTTTCAAAAACTTTACTAAAAAAGGGAGGAGTGAGATTGGTCGGTAATTACAGGCCTCATTACGAAGGCCAGATTTATAGACCGGAACAAATGGACCTCTTTTGAACAGGGACGGAAAGACACCAGTCTGAAGTGACTTGTTAAAAATCAACGTAAGCGTTACATTTCGCCGTCAAATTTACAGGCAAATAAAGATACATTGGTCAATGTTCAGCTTTAAAACAATTCAGCATTATTCCAAGGGTACATTTATATCAAAAGTAATCATTAAAGGCGCAGCAGAGGAGAATTGATTACTATAAGTATTCTTTGGGTATGCAAAGTGCTTTTCCTCATAGACCCCACATACAATGGTTTGCATGCGTGCAAGTGAACTTAAAAATTGACCAACATATTTGGCGAAATTTATATGCTAGAATTTTCTTTCGAAACGTTTTCCGCGTTTTCATAGTAGCGTCACCGTTATTTTTCTTGTTTTTGTTTGATGGCGGTAACTAACTTAATATACAAAGCAGAACTATTCCCAGACACCCACCGGGCCAAAGAGTTTGAAAAAATGAAATGATCGAGCGGAAAAATCTTAGATGAAGTCTCTGAGAAGTCTCAACCATTGTAATCGTAATATCGTATAGTTTCTTGATCAATTTAAAACCCAGACGAGACCAATAAAGTAAGAAATCTTTACTAAATTTTTACATGTATACCGGATTATACATCTTTGCAACGGGTCAACTCTGCGTCTCTAAATTATTTAGCGAGTCATCGGCCACTGCAACCATGTTTAATTTTTTTTAAGATCTCTTGAAAACAGGAGAATAATATCAAAAGAGAATTTTGTATCCAACCCGACGGTTAAAGACCTCTTGAAAACTGTAATAGCCGGCTGCGCTACTTCTTATGGCAGTATCACCTGATTCCGAGATTTATATGATGATCGATTCACAGAACGATAGAGCCATCTGGTCTTTTGAGTTTTAATACAAAGCAATATGAGGTTTCGGTTTTTGAATATCATTTGAAGCACAATTCTTTGGTGAATCTCCTATTTAGTAAAACATCGGAAGATTTATGGTAGGTTGAAAGAATATTTAACAATAATCACTGAATGATGTTACGAGATATCCTTTAAATTACCTGGTTGGTAAAGTTCTTCCAGTTATAAATAGAGGCTCGATCAGGGTAACATTAGCATTCATGGGAATTTTTCCATGTCCGACCTAGAACTAGTACATTGTTAAGCATTTTTGTCTGGCAGAAACGTTGGCTCATGGCCAATGATCGGCTGCATACAATCTATTCGTTCATCGCAGGGCTATCGAAATTTATAGATCGAAACTACGGAAAACATTCTCTGAGGGCAAGAAGGTACACTAACGCTTGTAAGGCAATGAATTTCAACCTAAAGTGTCACTAAACATAATACATGCAGCGAGCCGTACCGGGGAAGTGTAAGATGTGATAACGTCACTTATTTGAGTACACAAAATGCAGATGTTATACAGTTGTTGATTGGCACCGGCCATTGTCACTACAAAATACATTTAGTGACATGATACAGCATGGGGCAAATTACTTAGTAGACACGACACTGAAAGACTGAAAACGTTATATAGAACGTAGGCTTTGTTGGCTTATGACATTTCAAATGCAAAACAATTAACGATGACTAAACTATTGATTCATGCCATTCATAATATTTATTTGTTCATGAAAAAGTTTTTAGACAGTAACAGTAATGAATAAATGTTTCCTAAATTCAATTTATGCAAACGGCTACACAAGGGAATTTTTCTCACATTTTGTGCGCTAAAGCCATAATATCAAATGATTTTGAAAATGATGGTCCTTTCATTCCCCTACGCCATGGTATCACTTCCGCTAACTTTTCAATATGCAATTCTTTTTTGAGATTTTCTAAAATTATCACATATTTAATTCCCTTAAAATGCTGGCCTGATTTAACACACTCTGAAACTACGAACATGCAAATCGGTAAAACTTGTCAAATTTTACGGATAAAAATACAATTGTAACACTCTAAGAAAGCAAACGTTATGTATTTATCATTTTAAATAAAAGAATCCTTACCATCAATTATCTTTCTGGCTACTATCTGAAATACATCTTAGTTATTCTTTGAAAGCTGTGTTCTTACAAGATCAACATAATATTTCCAGAGTGAACCAACATAACTGCAATATACTTATACTTTAAACTGAATTATATCCATAGAATGAAATCGAAAAATCGAGAAAATGTTTCAGACAAACGTTAATAATGTCGTTGACCATGTCCTTGTCATCTTCGTTATAATCATAATCTGGAACAAAAGGGAAACCGATATGTCTTACTATTTGTATTGAAAGATATTTAGAGCGTTTTATTCGGGAGTAACAATAGTTTCAACAGCAATATTCAATGTTTAATGTTACCCAATACACACACACACACACACACACACACACATATATATATATATATATATATAATATATATATATATATATATATATATATATTATATATATATATATATATATATATATATATATATATTATACACCTACTGCCGTAACCTATGGGAGTTTGACCGTCCAATAACTTTCCGTATTTTGTATAGTACGCGGAGTCCCGAATACGGGAGACGCGCGACGCGCCTGTTTGACCTTTGACCTAGCGATTATCGGATGTAAACAAACTATTTTACGGTGAGTTATAGACATAATAACAACTTCCACCAAAATGTATTCGTAGTATAAGGTTTAAAACACGCTAAACACAAAACTGAGTCTAAATGCAATTGATTTTTGTTTTAAAAAACTAATTAAATTGAAAACATTCAGCGAAGTTTGCTTGTGCTGCACTGAAAATTAATTGGCTTCGTGCCAACGGAGCAGTAATCGTGCGTGTTCAACTCATATCGCGCGTGCCGAATCCCTCAAAATTTACCACAGAACTTGTTTATACGGACGATAAAGGAAGAGTGTATAATAATAGGGTTATACACAAAATACGGCCCTGTATGGACGAGGGCTCAGTGAGTGACGTATTGGACTCGCCTTCGGCTCGTCCAATACGTCACTCACTGAGCCGTCGTCCATACAGGGCCGTATTTTTTGAATAACCCTATAATATATTATATATATAGTTATATATAGTTATATATCTAGTTATATATAGTTATATATTTTCAACTACAACATTCAATGTTTAATGTTACTCAATATATATATATATATATATATATATATATATATATATATATAAGAATTTGGTGTTATCTGTCTCTATCAGACAATTCACACATGATCAGTGCTGATAAATTTACATTGTTAAACAAACGCTCTAAGATGTTTCAAAGTGCCGCTAGCAAAGGAAATATTATTTAGCGAATGTAAACACCGCCTATAGAACTTCAGTATAATTGTACAATAGAAATGAGAGTGAAATCCTAAACAAAAGTTACTCTGAAGATTGCTTGATGCATGAAACGTAAGTAAAAGATCTAATCAATTTGTACTTGATACTTGTTTGTGACTCTGTGTATTATTTGAGAATTTTCGATAACAATTTGTGGAGTGTTTTCCTCTTAGTTTAACATCAAAATTTGGTTGAAAGAAATAACCGATCACACAATGAAAACTCTCAAAAGGCAAACCTGTAACTTTGTGTAAGGCTTTAAGAAAAATGTTCAAACAAATATTATGTTATTTTGCAAAGATTGGCATTCTAATCTCTCAGTCATCAATTTTTCAGTTATTAAAATGTCTACTTTAAATCGTAGTTGATACCAAGATCATCATTATTGTGCCAAGACTTAATAGGACGTGTTGGACAACAAGCGTCTATATGTCGACACTACCGTTTTGCATAGTCATTTGTGATCTAGGGGTGGATATTCAATAACAAAACCCAATTTAACAAACCTTCCGATTAGACTAGTGAGAAGGGAATAACTGATTCTGTCAAAATTACAAATGAAAACTTACTAGTTAACATCTCTTCTTTTATACCGCCTCCCAGTCGACATGAAAACCTGTGGCCTGGCCACCTTCATTTGTGTTAAAATTCACAATAACCTGATTGCTGCCCGTAGCAAGTGGTTCAGGAATGTTGGAACCGGTGTATTCAGCAATGCTGTCTCCTCCAATACCATTTACGGAGAGAAAGTCACTTCCATCTTCCAAGTCAAATGCAACAAATTTCAGAACTATTTTCTGCAGAAAACAATGGGAACGACAAATTATAATTTCATTTTTGAAACAGAAAAAAACAGATCGATTATATGAACACAAAAGTGTAGATTTATTTGTTTAAAGGGCATTACTTAGACTGGTAGGAATTAGGTTATTTCACCGGATGTCTGGCCAAAAGTCCTATTAGATAACCAATGTTAAGGGCAGTAAGAACACATTTAAGGTGGTTAGTGTTGTATGGCGCACTGTGACGTCATTATTCTTGGCGTTCCATGATGTCTAGGGTTTATTTGTTGTTTTGAACGATAATATCACCGTTATTTCAACGTCTATTTCTTATTATGGCGCACCTCTCTTCATTATAAAAGTACGTACTGTAAACTATTATTTTATCTTATATTTTTATTGTACTGTTCGTCTACAAAATATATATCGTTAAGGGTTTGGCAAAAAATTGACAGTGTGTCCCAATCAATGTTAGAGTTGCATGGGCTCTCTGTATAAGTAAGAGTGGAGCTTGAATTATGGTTTTTAAGGCACTTCATGGCGAAGCTTCATTTTATATCACAGACATTATTGAGAAAACCCACTCTACCAGTTACAATTTAAAAACAAACAATAGCCAGAACCTTATAGTATCACGATATTTCAGTAAGACGATGGACAGGGCATTTGCTACTTTAATCCTAGACTTTGGAATTCTATGCCGGGAGAATTGAAATCTGTACATGATTTTTAGCAATTCAAACGAAAACTGAAAACATGTCTTTTTTACGAATATTATCGATTTTAATAACTTCTTATTTCCGTATGTTTTTACTTCGTAAAATTTTTATGTCGCTCCGATTTTATTGTATTCGCTATAACTTTTAACTGTTGTGTACAGTGCTTTTGAGTATTTCACTGTAGAATTTGCGCCATTAGAAATTTAATAAGTATTAAATGTTAAATGTTAAAAATATCATTTTTCCGTGCTTACCTTTCCCTCGCTGGCAGTGATCCGGAACTCGCACTCTGCATTATTCTCATACAGAGTTGTCCCATCATAGCCCATTGACGTGATAGTTCCACTCTCGCCGTACAAGTCATATGATGTACCACAGCCGGAATCAAAGGTTGGCTGGTCGACAGGTTTTTCTGTGATAGAGAAATGCAATGTTGTTCTCAGGTTATCACAATGTTTTATAATCTTACAAACTCCAGATGCCTCTAATGGAAAGGAAAAATATCGTTTCAAATGGCAGTTGCACAAAGAATATGATTCAATGTCTGGTAGCTGCTTTGAATGCAGGATGAAACACATAACTCGCACTGGGACAACCTGAAGTTATATGTAAATCATCGAAATACATAATGATCACTGTAATGATTACTGAAAAGAGGTTGGAGATCGTTTGCAAATTGTTTGCTCCTAATCATTTTTTATTAATGGACATTCTTCCTTTACATCCATTGAACTGTCACATCCTCACTTTTAATAAAAAAATTAGGGATCCCAAATGTTTTGGTACAAACGTTGAAAACATCCTCTTTATAAATGTACAACAACGATTGCTTCTTAAAGCATCTCTCCGGTGTTCTTTTTTAAGAATGAGTCACAAACATTTACGTGGAGTTGGAAATAATATGTAACGCAACTTACACAATTCAGTTTTCGCGTTCAGATTGCATTTTGTAAAAAAAGAAATCCTTCTGATCATCATACTTCAAACAGACTAAACTATTCCCTATTGAGCCATTACACACCCCTACTAATGAAGTGTCTGTAGTATTTGTGAGGAAATAGTCTCTCTACTGGTATTTACCAGTACCTAGGTACCCCTGGTGTCTGAATACAAGTGTCATGTTCAAACAATGCATCGAAAAAATGCATTCAAACAATGCATGTGAATTTTTCATCTCATCAATATGACAATTAAGTGAATACGCAAAAAATGGCACGGCTGTAAGCTAATTCTGATTTCAATGTGGTCAAAGTCGGACAAGAAATGAAGAAAAATCGAAGAGATAAGACGCCAAAGCTGATGGCTATGTCAGTGTGTATGCTTAGTTTTATGCAATGCTTGAGGAAAAATAGGCAATGTAGACATTTCTCACCATTTGCCATGACAAGAACTTCACAAAGAGAAACGGCATTGCGTTGGTCAGATTGGATGCTGACAAACGACCCACAATAGGTGTTTATGCAGTCGACTGTTGTGGAGTCGCTCTCGAGCTTTCTGATTCCGAGGACCTCGCCGCATTGATGGTGAAATTCAATATTCTCTTCTGAACCGACTCTTATAACCGAATTTACAAAGCCAACATCTACACAGACAGAAAATGAGTCAGTATTTGCTTGCAGAACATTCTTCACTTGTGCGTGATTTGAGTCAATTAGCAGTTTTGTCAATACCTGAAAGCTACCATGAAATCCTATCCTTGTTCACCAAGAATAGGAGCTGAGATCAAAGGTAAAATACGTTTTGGTGAGAGTAGTTGGACTCTAAAATGATTACAAGACTCGTCTGATCTAACACTAATTTAGAATCATTTTGGAACTCTTTAAATAGAAAACACTTTTATTGTTACATTTTGTAAAAATAAAAACATATTCTTTTCCTTTAGAGTAAACATGGAGATAGCGCCTTTTTGAATTTCAAACATTAGTAAATTTAGGTAATCTGTTTCAATAGTACCGAAATAGTCGCGGAGACCCCCGATTTTTAATCTTGATTGATTTTGAAAGTGAATGGTCGAAAATTTCCTCGAAGTAAGTTTGAATGGAAGTTAAAAAATTTCAATTCAAATGCGCACACTATCTTAAGAGGGACTGCACACTGAATACACTCATGTGGCTTACCGGGACTGTCTATAATAATCCTGTATACTTTATAGGTGTCCCAAGGTCAACTTTCCACCAGGTCTTGCCTTCACCGGCCAGAGGCACAGGTTTGAGTATCACCATCATTACCATATCCGGCATCTCTACCAACACTGAGAGAAGCCATTCCAGCCACGGCAACATTTGTCAAGTCCGGTTCTACAAAGACATTTATGGTTCGTAAACACAAACATTTGTATTTCTACTGTATGGATCAGTTCTACACAAATTTTAGTTAGGCTGCGTTCACAAAAAACGGTTAGGGGGGGGGCTGGAGGAATTCAGGGGGGATTCGAAAATTTTTGGGGTAGTAGAGGGGGGGGACTTGAAAATTTTGCTCTACCTATAGGGGGGGGACTTGAAAATTTTTTGTTCCCTTTTGTGTTTTACATTTGCCAATTCCAAGCTTTTGTAGATAATTCAATGAAAAATGAATACCATTTTTAATGTCATCAAAATGTTTTAATGTTAGAAATAATTTAACAAAATTTAGAACCATTTTGTCACATTTCATGACTTTATCTCGAAAAAATCTAAATGTGTGATTTGTGTTATAAAAACAAATGTGAGCCTCGTAACAGGGAAGAAGTTGCAACTGTTAATGGTTTCTGCAATATTCCTATGCAATATAACAACTACAGTTTCTTGCTATCTCCCTACAGCATGCTCAAACATACAATATTTAGTTTGTCGACAAAGCCTGTATATATAAAATATAAATATGTATTTAGTGATAATTTAATTGGAGTCCGGACTGACAGTCAGTTGTCAGTAATACAAATGCATGGTACACATAAATAGGCTGTGATAGCAAGCTGAATACTAGACATTTCAACAGGCTGTAGGGAGTAGAACTAGAACAATTTGTAAAACTGAACAAAAATATTGCCAAAATTATCAAAGTTAATACAGCTACTGCCTACAGATAGTGTCACTATCATATTAAAGCTCTGCTCCTGCAGTTTCACTGTCACTGCATACCTGATCAGTGACAGAGATAGCTCTGACTCTGATGTACATGGTAGTTGAAGAAGAATTTGGGTCAAATGATGCTCATGACAGTGAAACATAATTGTACACAAGATCAGGCCAGAGAGCAACACATGCAAGAACACATAGTAATGTTTGAATTCTAGCATATAAGAATAATCAAATATTACAGAAAAAGATAGGGTCACCATGCTTGGTTTTCTAAATTTTCATATTCTTGTATAAAATGATACAGATGTAAAACTTTGAACAGTAAAGACTAAAAGTAAAAATATTTGACCAAATGGAATTATTTATTTTTTAACCAAATTTGAAATTATTACACCCAAAATTTCAGAGATTAAAACATTTATTTGGTGGAACATTTAACCTTCCTGTATTGTCAATTTAGAGTAGCATCTAATTCATAGATGTCTTGTAGTTTTGGAAAAATGTTTGGCAGGTCACAGTGCAATATGGCAATTAGCCAGAATTCACAATTTGCCTACTCTCTCATGATTATCATTTTGTGTGCTCCTCAGCAGGAGCAATTGACCTGGCCAGAGTTGGATTAACTCAAGTTGGCTTTTAGACCAATAAATCTAAAAAAATCACTGATGCATTTAAAGAACTTGCCTTGAGAATATGACTATAGAAAGTGCTAATACAGGTAGTGTTGAACACCTGTGAGCGGAACGGCGCAATATGTTATTTTTTCTGCGCTCACATCCTTTACAAATATGCGGGCCTGTGATAGTTGGGGGGGGTACTTGAAAAATTTTGACCATATAGAGGGGGGGCATTTGAAATTTTTTGGGGGTACTGAGGGGGGGATCTAAAAAAAATTAAGATTTCAATCGAAATTCCTCCAGCCCCCCCCCCCTAATCGTTATTTGTGAACGCAGCCTTAACTTTCACTGATCCCTCAAAACCACATCGTAGATCATTCTCCCTTAGACTGAAAGTTTATTACTAGTTTGAATAGCCGTTTCAAAGAACATTTAAATTCATGAATTAAATTAAAAGCAAGAAACAGAAAAGCAACATAAGAGAACAAGAAACAAAGTTCGAGAAACTTAGGGAGCGATTACAGTTAGTCTCACCCTGTTCGCTGACTTTTTCGTAGAAATCTTTAACATCCCTGAAGTATTGTCGCATCCTTGGTATCCCTCTGGTGGTCCAGGCTGCTCATCAGGCTTGCTGTTCAAGTAGAGGACCATACCTCCATCCAAGTGAGGTTCAATATGACAATGTAAGAACCACCAACCTAAAATTACAAAGGCAATGTTTGAAGACTATAGGAGTAATTTATCAAACTGCGTTTTACATAGTTTAATTTGTTTCTGTGGTTTGCTCATATCACTTAATTCACAACCAATCTCTAAACACTAATGTGTGATAGGATACAAAGACGGAACCCAGCATTTCTAAATGATTGCTATATATAATATCACAGTTGTCTTTGCGATAAACCATGCAACGGCGGAATATTCCCCAATTTTCATCAAATCTTCCAATGGGTCAGCAACTGACTTTTTTGTGAATTAAGACTTGGCTTGCAAAGACAAGGTACGACTTGTTCATCATGAACATCTGGTAACTTACTCAAAAAGTGTCTATGAGTACTAGTATCATCATACGCCCTCCAACATTTTTACTTCAAGTGCTTATAGTCAATTTCGTTAACCTTTTTTACCTTATATTTCATTGCATTGTACGGCAAAAGTCAATTACATAACTTACCAGGATTGTCAGCTTCTAGCCGTACAATGGCGTATCCTCCAGCAGGGAGAAGAATGGTATCTTTTCGAGGCGGATTGTAGAGGTTCATGGGAATGGAGTCAGGATTGTCATTCCAGGTATCATTTTTCCAACGTGGCATATTACAGGGCACTATCACACTGTACAAAGTTAATATATATCAAAAGCAAATCCCACAATTTCACTGCATCATAGGGTGATGATTATATGGCACAAGACCACTAATTCACTTCCTAGTTTCGGAAGAAAAATAGTGCAGACCTTGAAGTTTTGATATCTGCATGGATGCGTGTTTAGTTTGAACTTTAATGTCAAGAATTTTTGTAAAGATATTTTTCTGCCGGAATTGAAATGCAGACTGTTGTGAATAATGACTGAAGCATTCAGTGGTAATATGAGGAGTTCTAGGGGTCATAGAAATCATGACAATAAGCCTGAATTTCGTCAAAAACACCACTGAGGGCGCTATTTTCATCGCTATCTCAAAATTTCCGTGGACTTGCCCTCACGAAAAAATTCATCAGTAGTCAAGCCGACATTGACCCATCACCTGTTAAGAGGATTCTTGCCGCTGAATATTTTAAAATAGGAAAATGGAGCTCAACGCTACTGTGGTGGCCTATGGGGAATTAATTAGTGGTCTTATGCCATACTAAAATTGCCATTTGAGTTGTCAAAAGAAGTGAATATTTAGCAGAAAAAATTACTTTTGGGCGTGAATTATGTGCGCATTTGCTGCATTGGACATTGTGATCTGGTAGTACACATGACATACAGACATAAAGATAGACTGGCATTTTACATTAAACACGTATAGCATATATATTTGTGAATTCTGGACATATGTACATCTTAACATGCATATAGTAAGTGTCTTACCCAAAACAGTAAAAATCTGTTCCGATAGATTTACAAAAAATGGCTTAGAAAAGTTTCCCAGTATCAACATGCCTGTATGGCTTTTGTAAGGTAGCCAAAACCAATTTACAATGTATGCAAAGGGTTGTGGAGGTGGGATTCATAGGCGATGTTAAAAGCAAAGAGTATAAACATAAGCTAAATTTCTCCTCAAAGACGGAAATTGGCTTCCCAAGAGACGAAATAGTGGTATCTGGAACTATTTTTATAAATCATAGCAAATGATAGCATAGTAACTGATGCTGGATATGGTGGAGTATTTGTATGATAAGAGTATTGTAGCAGAATCTATTGAACAAGGTTGTAAAAGTTACTCAGTGCAGGTTGATAGTTTACAAGTTAAAAGCAAAAGTTGTATTAAAGTATAAAACGTAATGATACTGAGGTACCGTATAAAATGCCTTGGTGTGTGAAATATAAAGAAAGAAAGAAATCTGCACTTGATATAACTTACTCGTCCAGAGAGCAACATTGCGTGTCATCATCTGGGCATGGGCAGCAAAGATCCTGGTTGGCTTGTAAGTAATCACCATCTGCATCTTTCTCTGGAAACCCCATCTTCGTTAAGAAGACACTGTGTCCGTGGATGTGGATTGGGTGATGTGAGCCATTGTTCGAGCCTCCTGAACCGACACTTGTGAAGACAAACTGGTAATTATTTTCAACAAGAGTGACATTATATGTGCATAAGCAAACAGTGTGATGATCAGCGTCAGCACATTCTGGTTCACAAGTAGTGTGTTCAGAGGTAGGATCAAAAGGTGGTGCTGTAGGGTAGACAAACGACTGCCATTTATGGCAGGCTTTGGGCTATTACCCGGTTCATTACCACCTCGGCCTGCAATAACGAAGTTCATAAAAACTTGGGCTTCTTTTGTGACATGGTCCAGTGTCGGGTCCAAGGCCAGTTCTCTCGTAGAGCGGGTCATATCGGCAATAGATGTGCATACAGTGTAAGAAGCAGGGGATATTGGCCGAATGGACAATTCTGTGCAAGGCAAGGGTTACTCTCGTTGCATTGACGCCATCTATCTGGTGGAAGGGTATCACTGAGAAAGACACCACTGGTGCCACCATAGCGCAACACAGAGGCATTGGTTTCATCCAGTGGGCCATCTTCCTTACTATCAAAACTTACGACATCAGCACGAATCTTATACGTTGTATATTCAGGATCATCTTGAGTCTTAAGTATAAAGTCATATCTTTCGCCAGCTGATATGATGACGTAATCAAAGACTTCAGGGTTGAGGTCAAAACCATCCGAAGTTATTACCTTCAACTTGTGATCGTGAATTGAAATGCGGTATGAGTTAACCCTCATAGCTCCGATGACACGGAAACGATATCGATGACCTTGCTTTACGGCATAGCCATAATATGGAGTACGCTTTTGTGGGTCGTCTTGGTTATATCGCCCACGGCCATTAACCAACCCAGAGGTGGAGGGAGTTTGGCTAACCAATGGGCGTGGACCTTGGAACTTTGATATATCTTTGAATATAGCTTCTTCATGTCTCCAATCGGCCAATAGCATGATGAACTGATCATATTCAGGTAGAGGTGGCTCATTACGGATATTATGCAAATTGAAGTCATAATATTTTTTGTTTGGCTCATCTTCCTCATACACAATTAACGGTCCAATCATACCACCTGATATTTGGTCACTAGCGTGGGAGTGATACCAAAATGTTCCTGTTCAAATTGTAAAAGAATTGGAATTAGCTTTATAGAGTTATTGTTGAAATGAATCACGATGATGAGCCATGACATTTCCAGAATAAGGTATATAACATGATCTTCATCATAACGTTTTTTTTTCGAACACTTGGTTATGTGCTAGCAAGACATGTATTCTTATGTTGAACGGGTGAATTGATGACCCGAGGCAGTGAGGAGTACTTTGATGTCAGATTTTACTTCCTTGCGGGATTTGCCACGAAAAGGCTACACAGTACAGTAGCAAGATAATAGTTGAAAGATAAACTTGTTTGTTCCGAGTCTCAGAAGGTTGTGATCATTTGGTCATTCATCAATGAATTTCAGAGAAAATTCGAATGTCACCTGTTTTAAATATTTTAATGCTTTACTGAAATTGCGAGTTCGGGTTGACGTGTTATCCTCATCCAAGACTTTGGGATAGCTCGAATCAAACCATAATACTTAAGTCGTTCGGGAGTAAAATTGTATCTATTACACAAAATATAGTATGATAAAAAATCATTGTTCTCGTCTAAGAAATGTGAAAGATACATTATACTCTTCCGATACCACTTAATATTAAAAATGGTCATATTATTAATCCTCACATCGGGATTAAACCAAATACATTGACTTAAGGGAGGAACAAGGCTTCTCTCGCGGAGGGTTTCAGACCAACTATATAGAACAGCATACCAAAAATTATGACAAAAAAATTTCTTTCTCGCAAACTCTCTAATTTGCTCGCGGAAAAACAAACGAGAGTGGTCGGACTAATACCTCCCCATGCTTCAAACATTTAGACCATGTGGAATCTATGTTTTGTACTAGTCTCTGAATCTATGACGCATGGAGAGCTTGAACAAAGGACGGAAGATGTGTCATTCTCAAACCACCCATCTTATAATCGCAACACAATCTCAACCTATTTATTTTGTCCTGCTTCGAGTTCCAAATAAATTATGAAATATTTTCATCAAGGCAGTTAGATTAATACGAGAGACTGGAGGTAGTGATGAAAAAATGTGCACAAATTTAGACAAAGCTATAGTCTTTATAACTGACCATTAAAATGTTTATTTGACACATTAGACGCCTTTGCACGTTTATCAGGTCTACGTATAAACTATGATAAAACAAAGATGGTCTGGTTTGGCTCAAAAAGTCACTCCGATCTAGGACCATTTGTCTAACAAAATTGCTACTTCCTTCATTTTAGGGACAAAATTAATCAGCTCTAGACGGTCCACATCAACATTAAAATTAATACCAAGTATATTGAAATCTTTATCAATCCAAAGCAAATTTCTGTCTGGTAATAACACCTCATCGGAGTGACTTTTTGGAGCCAATCAGACCATCTTTGTTTTATCATAGTTTATACGTAGACCTGATAAACGTGCAAAGGCGTCTAAAGTGTCAAATAAACATTTTAATGATCTTTGAGAGCCATCTAAAATGAGAAAGTGTCGTCGGCGTACTGACCGAGCAAAAATTCCTTATTTCTGAACCGAATACCCTTGATGTTATGGTTTGCTCTGATTCCATGAGCAAGGATTTCTACTCACGTGATAAACAAATAAGGGGACAGTGGGTCCCCTTGTCGGACACCGTGCTCAAGAGAGAAAAAGTGAGAAAAATTTCCGTTATTTATAACACAGCTTGAAATGTTCGCATACAAAACTTTGACCCAGTTTCGAAAAGAAGGTCCAAAATTAAACCTGAGCAAAGCATTATCAATAAATTCCCACGAAGGGTGTCAAACGCTTTTTCGAAATCCAGAAGTGCCAGCAAACCAGGAACTTGTCCAACTTTGCGGTTAACAATACATCAAATACTAAGCGAGTATTTTGCCAATAAACCTCCCTTTAAGGAAGCCTTTTTGGTCTGAGTGAATGATTTTAGGCAAAATGCTTTTCATACGATTTGCTAATGCGCCTGAAGCAATTTTGTAATCTATATTGAGGAGCGTAATCGGACGCCAGTTCTTCAAAAGATACCTATTTTTATTTGGTTTCGGAATACACGTGATAATATCCCTTCTCTGTGAAATTGAAATTTGACCTAAACGATAAGCAGAATTAAAGGCACGTACTACATACTGACCTATATCTGACCAAAATTTTTTATAAAATTCAACTGTAAAACCGTCTGTACCCGGGGACTTATTATTTTTCATTGATTTCAGCACACGCTCACATTCTTGCATAGATAAATTTCCTTCCAACGACTCGCTTTCATCAGCATTTAGCTTTTCATAGAATCTTCGTGCAACATGAAATCATTCAAACCAGTTTGAGTACACTGTACATTTGTAGGGGCAGAGTAGAGTTTTTCGTAAAAGTCTGCTTGCGCATTAAGGATGGTTTTGTCATCTGTAGTTGTCAATCCATCATTCAAAATTAACTTCCCAATGGTTTTGTTGATATAGTTCCGTTTTTCCAATGAACAAAAATATTTACTAGGCTTTTCACCCTCTGCCGACCACCTCGCACGGGCTCTCACTTTACTTCCCTCTACTTTGCTACTACGAAGTTCAACCAGCTGCTCTTGTTTTTCATGGAGATCATTCAGCTGTTCATCTGAGGACAGTAAGTTAACTTGAGAATGTAACAACTCAATTTCAGACTGAAGTGTTTTTTCAGCCTTTATAAATTCGGCCTTTTTCCTCGCTGCGTAAGGGATAGCAGCCCCCCCGAATTTGATTTTCAATGTATCCAGTAATAATTGATCCGAGATACTAAAACTGTGCTCAGATTGTGAATTTACATCTCTATAATCATTTACAGTATCGCGTATTGTTTTCTTGACCAAGTCAACATACGCATCATCATTCAGAAGTGAAGAGTTAAACTTCCAGAATCCTTTACCACGACGAGTTTGATCAAAACATATTGATAAAACTATCAGAGAGTGGTCACTTCTGTAACCCGCGCGAATCTTTGCCCCAGTAGTCATAGAAACCAAATCAGGCGTAATAAGGAAATAGTCCAATCTACTTTGGATAAATACGGGGTTTCGCCTCCGCCATGTGAAGTGGCGTACAGATTCATTTGTCATACGCCAGATATCAGTTAAATTATACTGTTCACAGAGAAGGTCAATTTCGAATCGCGCTTCAGAATGCTTATCATTTGTACGGCCTGCAGTGTCGACTTTAAAATTTCTTACAACATTCCAATCTCCAACTAATATGACGGAGTCATTACCAATCATATTAGTTCTTTCCTTTATATCAACAAAGAAAGCCGGATCGTTCTCATTAGGACCATACAAACAGACAAGAGTAAAACGGAAATCATATATTGTTAAATCTAGTAAGATAAACCGACCATTTGTATCACTTTGTTCAGAATGCAAAGTGTACTCGAAATTATTTTTGAAAAGAATGGCGACACCCCTGCTATTACTGTCACCCGCACTAAAGAATGCAGGTGCTCCCCACTCCAATCGCCATCTGGTAAACTCATTCAAAGAACAATGGGTCTCTTGCAAACAAAAAATCGATGCATCTTGCTTGCGTAACCAATTGAAGACATCCTTTCTTTTGCTGGGGTCACGCAGACCTCGGACATTCAACGACATAAAAGAGAAATTAGGTTTCATTTTGGTCTAGTAAAAATGGAAATGGGTAATGGTTTGGCTCATAACAGAACCCGACAAAAATGAAATTTCGAACACCAACTCAGACTATGTAAGTCTTCACTTAAAAGGTCACTACTGAAGACAATATCGTGGACAAAAAAAAAACAAGAAACAAAAAACAGACAAGTAAAAAACACAGCAGACAAAGCCTGAAGAAAACAACCAAACAAACAACCAATGGAACAAAAGAAAGGAAAGAAAGAGAAAAACAAGCAAAAAAGGCACGCTGAAGCAACATCAACTACAGAAGACAACAAGAGAACATGGCTAGACCCCAGAAAACAATTTACAAAATCAAATATTACAATGTTGAAGGCAAAATTAACATAAGTATTTTCGACCTCCATGGCATTTAAACATTAGATTACACATTCAATTCCAGAAATTTTACAGCTCTAGCCTCTTTAGATACCTTTAAATAGGTTGTCCCAAACTTGGTCCACACACTGAACCATTTTCTGTCTTTCTTCATCATTTTCGCTCTTTTGAAATACTAGCATTTTCTTTTGTCAAACTTTCGTTGATGAAAACTTGCTTAGAGAGCGTAGATATTCCAATTTCGGAGTTCTGAACTCGTCGTAATTTAGTTCTTGAAGAATAGAACTTTCCAGCGAGGAAGCTTGATTTGAATTTGACCAATATTACCGGTAGACCCTGGCTGCGACGTGGCAGTGGATGACAATTATCAATATCGCTGAGTGCCATGTCGACTCCAACCGCTTGCGCAATTTTACACACAGTCGAACCAATTTCTTCAAAAGATGTATCTTGGGTACACACTCCATGAATTTCCATAGAATATCTGCGATGATACTGCTCTGAATGTTTTTGTCTCTCAACTAGTTGTCCAATTTCTTCTTTGTAGGTCTCTAGCTCATTTCCATTGCCATGATTTTTGTGTCGTGTTGAGTGACAGTCTCATCCAGATACGACAAACTCTTTTTCAAGTCTTGAATATCAGTTCTAACGTCTGCACTAATTGCGTCCATTTTGTCCATAAGCTTGGTGAAAACATCATGAAGGGTTAAATTTGAAGTCGGTGACTCTTTTTCCTCTTCACAAGAAGGAGCAGTAGGTCTACTGTTACCCTTCAGCGGACTACTGTGACTGACTTCCATTGAAACGTTCTCACCTGTTTCGGCCATCTTAGTACGTTTTGGCGTCGTACCACCGCCAGTGCTGGAACCAGTCGAACTTTTTGACGATTTTCTCCGGTTTCTATTACGTTTCGGCATCAGAACCTTCACAGTTTGATGACCATTACTACGTCGTGTATGTGGAGACCTTCTCGAGCATGTCTAGCCAATGTTCTCGGGAAAAAATCAGAAAAAAACAGGAACCATAGAAAAACGTGGCTCACCCATCGAACGCCCCAACGTGTCTCCTGTTTAAATTTTTAATACTCTACTGAAATTGCGAGTTCTAATCCCCTTGATAAAAATTTGATATAATGCTGATTTGATTTTTTAATGCTCTCATCTGTCAATAACGAAAAGAAGTCGAAGGAAGGGCTATAATCAATTGAATAATAATAAGAAACGAATGACGCCTTTTATACAGAGAAATATTCAAATAATATCTTTACTTGGGACAATTTTGGCAAACAACTTACCAGCTGGAATTGCAGCAAAATATAGACATACACTCCACCCGGCGGGATTGGACATTCTGTAATATATGGTACACCATCTGACCAGGGAGTTCTTATCTGATAGATTCCGTGCCAATGCATCGTTGTGAAGTCCTCAGTCATGTGGTTATATAATGTCAAATTGACAATTGTACCATACTTAACCTGTAAAGCAATATCAGTTGTATACTAAAGCGTTAAAATTGAAGCAAGCATAACAAATCTCTTCAATGTTTCGTTACAATACAAAAAACATAACCCCGAAAACAACAGAAAATCAACATTTAAACTTGGTTATATAATTAACACCCAAAAGTGTTCTGTAACACAAAAACTGGCTTGCTTGCGAAATACTCACTCTGATTGGTGGTCCTGGTTCTCCTCCGTTGACAGCAATAACAGGACGCTTTACTCCATCACACGACAAGGTGACATTGTCTTGAAAAATATGATAAACAGTTCTTGGAGAATAGTTCAAAATATGACCAAAAGCGATAATTTACTTGGCTGCTTAAAAATTTCGTCTTTTTACTCAAACTATAGTAGAGTAGTTACTAGAATCATTTCGGTGACGATTTTGCATTCTGTGATTTAGTAATAATAATGGCCCTTTTCTTGCCTAAGATTAGCAACGGGATTCTAAATTGTCACTTCAATATGTAACATAGCATAGAAACTCATGAAATGGCTGTAGAATAGAGTCCTCACATGTTGTACAGAGAAATTCTACCAGCCCTTATCATTTCAGACATGCCAGCACTTTTTGTATAGAGGATTTCACATCTAAGTTGATGTTGTATTTCTCTACACTTCGCCCTCTTTGATAATTATAAGCAATAAAATCTGTTATCTTGGTAAACGATGTCAAATGTTTTCTATCATGTCTCAAGTGAACATATGTTATTAAGCGAAGAACAAAACATGCCAACATGTGTAAACGAGAGTGTCAACGTGTAAATATGTGAAATAGCTGGTGACTTGATACACCAGTTTTCATTGGGTTTGAATTTACGACCTATTTTAGCATTCTCAGCTTTTCGAAAACATAAGCGTTGTATACTTACTGAAGGTATGGCTGTATCAGTCCCAGCACAATTTGGATCATCAATGTAACAGGCAACACATTCCACAATGTTGCCATCCGGGTCTTCACAATCGCTTACGATGTCCTTGCCATTGAACGTCATACAATAATCATCGTTTACTTCCATATGGTACACACAAACTTCAGACGAAAATGAGCGTCACGGTAATGCAACTTCAAACTCAATTGTTGTTAAGGAAACAAAGTTATCATAATATTGCCCAACATTGAATGTGCTTTATGAAATACTATGAAACTGCTTTGTGCTCATGTCTATATCACGTATGATAAAACGAAAATAATTTCAACGTCTTGCTACACAATAAAATTTTAAATAAACTGACTGTTTAGGGTTATCATGGATATCAAAGTAACTAAAGTATGACAGGTACAGGATGATTTTGCATCAAGCTCTCGCGCATGTTTATATCTTAGTTAGTTATATTGAATCAAACGCGCATTTCACATAACAGCTAACTTCAATATAAGCGCTAAGATTTACTTAAGGTCAGAACAATTTATATAGTTATGTACCATTTCAGATCTCTTTTAAATATATAATGTAACTGCATGGTATTTTTTGTGTGATATTCTATTTCATTTACTTTTACTCCTTACATGATACGCTTACCGACAAGAAAATAAATGGCCAAGATGCGTTTTAGTTTATGCACAAACGTAATTCTGACAGTCAGAAGGATAACAATAGAACTACTTTGACAGTATATGTTGCTGACTGACATTTAGACCCTTTTGAAAGAAAACGAACATGCGAAATAAAGTCTACCGTGGCCAGAATAGGTTAGCGTGATAGGTTAGCGTTAGATATGAGAAATAATTTACAGGCAAGTCATGGGTATACAGAAAATACCCGAATTTCGTCATTTCTGCACACACTATGCCTATGTCATCAAAAATGACGAAGCAGCGAACAACATTCTACCCTAAACAGGCCCTGGAACATTTCCTTACCTTCTCCCAATATGTTTTAATACACATACTTTTAAGAAATGAGCTTAATCACGAAAACACCATACTGTATAAACTTACCTGTACGATGGTCGTTTAGTTCTGGGATATATTCAAGTTCACAATCTCCCCAGTGACGGAAGCCGCCCTGTGAATTAAGAAGACAATTTGTCATTTGACACATTATTTTAACCGTTGTTAGGGAATGGATCGTCCTACTCTCACTACACACGACTCTAAGCGCAGGGCCCATCGTTAGTTTCTCTTGTCGTTAAATGAAAGTTGAATGTAGTACGCCATAAAAAAATGATAGACCACTTTTTTAGCTTGTTTTGCATTGCGTTTCCACCCCGGAGAGAGAACCAGATTATTTGGAAAACCCCGGAATTCCATGGGAACGTTTTACCCAGTACTATTTTGTTTCTACCTGTGATAGGGCAAGAAGCCCAAACATTAAGAGCACAGATAATACCATGGTCCACCATGTACACAACCTATGTAAAGTATCTAGTTCTCAGGAAGCTTTTTATATACTTTATTTTGTTTAGTATCTTCTAACACCATTGATCTAAGATTTATTATCTTCCATTCAATATAAGGTACCATGGAAAAAATGTTATTTGTTAAACATTACAATGAAATAGAGTAAGAAAATTGTCGGACTTAATTGTCCAAGTATGGAGATCTGAAATGAATTGAATAATAAAAGGTTTAATTGCATACTATTTTACCAATTGCTATTGTTATTTTCATCACCCTATTATGCGCTTTATGGTTTTAACTGCCAACTGCATAGAAACATCGATATTTTGCCTAGACTGCGAATCGGTCTGCGTGTTTGCAAAATGATGTGCCAGTTTTTCTTGTGTTGTTTTTTGCAGGTATTTAGCTACTGCACAAGTTCAAACAACAACAAATTTAACTAATGCGCATGCAACTAATGTAGGATGAATGTTATTTGAACCTTCTAAGAGCTTTGGCGCAGATGAAGATGAAAAGATAGCTTTATCAAGCAAAACAATCATAGAAGAAAACTCTGTCCTTGTGGGTTTATATAAAATGAAGCAGCTTCCCATAAGTATTAAGCTCTATATCTCTGAAGATTGGCCCGACTCTTCACACCATTTGGTGTATGTATCACCAAAGTTATCTAGTTCTGTTACACAAAGCACATATTATATCGGCTATACTGGATGTGTATTAAACTTGCTGCAGAAATAAATGTCAATGCAGCTTATGTGAAAATTCGCCTTCCATCTCCAAATCAGAATGTTTTGCGCACAAGCTGACAACATCAAATGGAGGTGAGGGTTAAGCCTGGTCTAAACTTTTATATGTATACCGGATTGTACATCTTTGCAACGGGTCAACTCTGCATCTCTTAATTATTTAGGCGAGTCATCTGCAACTGCAAACCATTTTTTTACTTTTTACAATCGCTTGAAAACAGAAGAATAATATAAAAAGAGAATTTTGTATCCAACCCGACGGTTAAAGACCTCTTCAAAACTGTAATAGCCGGCTGCGCTACTTCTGATGGCAGTATCACCTAATTCCGAGATTTGTATGATGATCGATTCACAGAACGATAGAGCCATCTGGTCTTTTGAGTTTTAATACAAAGCAATATAAGGTTTCGGTGTTTGAATATCGTTTGAAGCACAATTCTTTGGTGAATCTCCTATTTATGTAAAACAACGGAAGATGGGTGGTAGGTGGAAAGAATATGTTAATAGTAGTCATTGAATCATACGAAATATCCTTTAAATTGCCGGGTCGGAAATTTCAGATATCAATTAATACAAGTACCAGCCTTTCAGCTCTGTTGGTCCCCATTAATACGTACTGGTGAAAGATACCACATGAAGAACGTGAATGAACAACGGCCCAAGTATTCTCGTAGAGTTGTTTACGACTTCAGATAATGGTCACAAGGACGTCGTACGATTTATTCAGTGGCTGTGGTCGAACTAAGCTACTCTTTGACGGTTGTGTACGATTTGGCAGTGTATCCAATGTGTCGTCAATTATCATTATCGTAAATCCAGTTATGCTATGCTATGCTTACTTTTGTGAATTTTCAGCACATACTTGTTACTACTGTCTTATATCACTGAAAATCATTTCTAAATATAACTATCATCCGGAACACAAGTTTAGAATTCGATAGTCGGTTTTATTTATTTATTTATTTATTTATTTATTTATTTATTTATTTATTTATTTATTATTTTATATATTTACTAGCTGGGAACAACAGACTTTCGCCAAATTACAGTTCCAGCAAAAGAAAAAGAAACTAGCAAAGAGCACAACAAAGAAACAAAGACAGTAACAACACAGTTAAAAGAACAACCATTGGTAAAAAATACAGATCTAAAAAGAATAAACATTATTTAATAACAATCTGCGAATTGGCCATAGTAACAATTAAAAATATCAAAAGTCTCATTGTTTAAAATACTATTCAAATTTTTCATAGTTCTTTGTAATAATGCTGAAGAATTAGCAATGACTCTTGATGAATTAGGTTTAAAATGTTGTTTTGAGCGCAGAGTGCGAGAAGGCACATGCAGACAGATACGCTCTAGAATTTCATAGCTGTTATAAAAAGAGAATATACATTTGTAAAAGAAGGTTGCATCCAGAAAACTCCTTCACTCTTGTAGAGATGGATTTTGAAAAAGGTACAGACTTGGTTGTAGTAGCCAGATGAGAAGTCATGCCAGTTTTACCGCACAAGTATTTGAGAAATTTACACTGAACACTTTCAATACGGTGAATGAGATACAGCTGGTGTGGAGACCATACTTGACTGGCATACTCAAGCTGGCTTCGGACAAGTGTTATATACGGGTTTTGAGAGTGTTGACATTGCTAAACTTACGTGAGTTACGTTTTATAAACCTAGCAGCTTGAAAGCTTTAACAGTAATTGTATTAATGTGTGCAGGGTAGTTAAGATTTTGGGTGAGAAGAACACCCAGGTCTTTAACTGATGTTACTCTGCATAAGTTGTCACCATTAATACTATAATCATACAGAATGTGAGTTTTCTTGTTCGTAAAGGAAATAACCATACATTTTTTTAAAATTCAGTTTGAGTTTCCATTTCGTGCACCATCTCTCAATGTGGTTAAGGTCTTGTTGAAGAGAACTGCAGTCCGAGATGTTAGAAATTTGCCTATACAACTTTGAGTCATCTGCATACAATGACAAGAAACTTGAAACTGAAGAACTAATATCATTAAAATAGAACAAATAGAAGCGGACCTAACTGAGACCCTTGAGGTACACCAGAAGTAACTTTACTCCATGTGGAGAAGTGCCCATTAAGGACCACACGCTGCACTCTATTACTAAGATATGAGTAGAACCAATTCAAAATGTTACAATGAATGCCAAAGTGGGAGAGTTTATGCAGTAGAAGTCTATGATTGATTGAGTCAAAGGCTTTGCTAAAATCAAGATATATAGAATCAACTTGGCCACGATCATTAATACTCTGGATAAATGGTCTGTGTAGGAAACAAGGTTCGTGACAGTGGAGCGCCCCCTTATAAATCCGTGCTGATTGTCGGCCAGTGCATTCTGCACGTGATTATAAATGTGGGGAAAGACAGCTTTTTCAAAAACTTTACTAAAAAAGGGAGGAGTGAGATTGGTCGGTAATTACAGGCCTCATTACGAAGGTCAGATTTATAGACCGGAACAATATTACCTCTTTTGAACAGAGACGGAAAGACACCAGTCTGAAGTGACTTGTTAAAAATCAACGTAAGCGTTACATTTCGCCGTCAAATTTACAGGCAAAATAAAGAAACATTGGTCAATGTTCAGCTTTAAAACAATTCAGCATTATTCCAAGGGTACATTTATATCAAAGTAATCATTAAAGGCGCAGCAGAGGAGAATTGATTACTATAAGTATTCTTTGGGTATGCAAAGTGCTCTTCCTCATAGACCCCACATACAATGGTTTGCATGCGTGCAAGTGAACTTAAAAATATGACCAACATATTTGGCGAAATTTATATGCTAGAATTTTCTTTCGAAACGTTTTCCGCGTTTTCATAGTAGCGTCACCGTTATTTTTCTTGTTTTTGTTTGATGGCGGTAACTAACTTAATATACAAAGCAGAACTATTCTCAGACACCCACCAGGCCAAAGAGTTTGAAAAAATGAAATGATCGAGCGGAAAAATCTTAGATGAAGTCTCTGAGAAGTCTCAACCATTGTAATCGTAATATCGTATAGTTTCTTGATCAATTTAAAACCCAGACGAGACCAACAAAATAAGAAATCTTTACTAAATTTTTACATGTATGCCGGATTATACATCTTTGCAACGGGTCAACTCTGCGTCTCTAAATTGTTTAGCGAGTCATCGGCCACTGCAAACCATTTTTAATTTTTTTTAAGATCTCTTGAAAACAGGAGAATAATATCAAAAGAGAATTTTGTATCCAACCCGACGGTTAAAGACCTCTTGAAAACTGTAATAGCCGGCTGCGCTACTTCTGATGGCAGTATCACCTGATTCCGAGATTTATATGATGATCGATTCACAGAACGATAGAGCCATCTGGTCTTTTGAGTTTTAATACAAAGCAATATAAGGTTTCGGTTTTTGAATATCATTTGAAGCACAATTCTTTGGTGAATCTCCTATTTATGTAAAACATCGGAAGATTTATGGTAGGTTGAAAGAATATGTTAACAATAATCACTGAATGATGTTACGAGATATCCTTTAAATTACCTGGTTGGTAAAGTTCTTCCAGTTATAAATAGAGGCTCGATCAGGGTAACATTAGCATTCATGGAATTTTTCCATGTCCGACCTAGAACTAGTACATTGTTAAGCATTTTTGTCTGGCAGAAACGTTGGCTCATGGCCAATGATCGGCTGCATACAATCTATTCGTTCATCGCAGGGCTATCGAAATTTATAGATCGAAACTACGGAAAACATTCTCTGAGGACAAGAAGGTACACTAACGCTTGTAAGGCAATGAATTTCAACCTAAAGTGTCACTAAACATAATACATGCAGCGAGCCGTACCGGGGAAGTGTAAGATGTGATAACGTCACTTATTTTGAGTACACAAAATGCAGATGTTATACAGTTGTTGATTGGCACCGGCCATTGTCACTACAAAATACATTTAGTGACATGATACAGCATGGGGCAAATTACTTAGTAGACACGACACTGAAAGACTGAAAACGTTATATAGAACGTAGGCTTTGTTGGCTTATGACATATCAAATGCAAAACAATTAACGATGACTAAACTATTGATTCATGCCATTCAATAATATTTATTTGTTCATGAAAAAGTTTTTAGACAGTAACAGTAATGAATAAATGTTTCCTAAATTCAATTTATGCAAACGGCTACACAAGGGAATTTTTCTCACATTTTGTGCGCTAAAGACCATAATATCAAATGATTTTGAAAATGATGGTCCTTTCATTCCCCTACGCCATGGTATCACTTCCGCTAACTTTTCAATATGCAATTCTTTTTTGAGATTTTCTAAAATTATCACATATTTAATTCCCTTAAAATGCTGGCCTGATTTAACACACTCTGAAACTACCGAACATGCAAATCGGTAAAACTTGTCAAATTTTACGGATAAAAATACAATTGTAACACTCTAAGAAAGCAAACGTTATGTATTTATCATTTTAAATAAAAGAATCCTTACCATCAATTATCTTTCTGGCTACTATCTGAAATACATATTAGTTATTCTTTGAAAGCTGTGTTCTTACAAGATCAACATAATATTTCCAGAGTGAACCAACATAACTACAATATACTTATACTTTAAACTGAATTATATCCATAGAATGAAATCGAAAAATCGAGAAAATGTTTCAGACAAACGTTAATAATGTCGTTGACCATGTCCTTGTCATCTTCGTTATAATCATAATCTGGAACAAAAGGGAAAACCGATATGTCTTACTATTTGTATTGAAAGATATTTAGAGCGTTTTATTCGGGAGTAACAATAGTTTCAACAGCAATATTCAATGTTTAATGTTACCCAATACACACACACACACACACACACACACACACACACACACACACACACACACATATATATATATATATATATATATATAATATATATATATATATATATATATATATATATATATATATATATATATATATATATATATATATTATACACCTACTGCCGTAACCTATGGGAGTTTGACCGTCCAATAACTTTCCGTATTTTGTATAGTACGCGGAGTCCCGAATACGGGAGACGCGCGACGCGCCTGTTTGACCTTTGACCTAGCGATTATCGGATGTAAACAAACTATTTTACGGTGAGTTATAGACATAATAACAACTTCCACCAAAATGTATTCGTAGTATAAGGTTTAAAACACGCTAAACACAAAACTGAGTCTAAATGCAATTGATTTTTGTTTTAAAAGACTAATTAAATTGAAAACATTCAGCGAAGTTTGCTTGTGCTGCACTGAAAATTAATTGGCTTCGTGCCAACGGAGCAGTAATCGCGTGCGTTCCACTCATATCGCGCGTGCCGCATCCCTCAAAATTTACCATAGAACTAGTTTATAGTTTATACGGACGATTAAAGGGGGTGTATAAAACGAGCCGAAGGCGAGTCCAATACGTCACTCACTGAGCCCTCGTCCATACAGGGCCGTATTTTGTGAATAACCCTATAATATTATATATATAGTTATATATTTAGGGGTTATTACACGAAGTTTGGGCGATACCGCGTCGTATTCGAGTGATGTGTCCGTATTTTGACGAGTTGCGCAGCAACGAGTCAAAATACGGACACATCACGAGAATACGACGTGGTATCGCCCTAACTTCGTGTAATAACCCCTTTATCATACATGCATGCTTTGGTTATGACTGTTTTCCTACAGACGCTCCGAAATTAGCAACGAAATCAACTTGAAATCGACCTTGCTTCCTCCAGGCTGTACTTACAAAAAGTTGGTTGCTAAGGAGTGATGACAACCGTATCACTTCTTGATATTATTCCGCTATTGGGCCATTCCACTGCAAAGGAGGATTTATGGAGCACTTTTACAGCAAACAATTTAAATATTACGATGTCGACACAGGTTTTCACAATTTGAAGAAGATTTATTTTTAGTTTAAAATGACGGTGGATGTAAAACATAGGCGGAGTCCACAAAATGGGTGTGTTTTTGTGTTTTAATACATAACCTCATCCCTGCGTGAAAGTTATGAAGCCGCCAAAATCGGGTCAAAATACTCGCGCCACGCTCAAACTCTTATCGTGTATGAACAGCTGAGAGCACAGAGCAAGCAGCTCTGCGACATCTATGAATGCATATACAGTGGATATAAAACCCGTACCAGTCAGTTTATCTCGAAGAATTATACATGTTCCCAGACGTCAAATATGCCGAATTTACCATCTCAGTAAGCGGATTAGTGAAAACATGAAGTGAGTACACTGTAAGCTGTAGTGTCGTAAACTCGTTCTTGATTTTGTTGCTGTACGAATAAAAGTACATTTCAAAGGTATTTCCGTCGTCTGCTCGAATATTTTCCTTCCTGGCTTGCCTAAATAGAACTAAACTTCCTTTGACAACCGAAGCGAAAGTTTGACTTTCCCTAAATGGCACATTGTATCTGAAACCCGCACCGCATCGGTGCCACCAGACACGATCATGACCTGTGAACTGACAGGTACAAATCGGAAATATCATGTGCACCTTCAACTTGTCTGTCGCGAGTATTTTCAGTGCGGTTGGATTTTCGTGGTTCATTTACGACTGTAAACGATGTAATTCACCGCCCAGATACTTTAAGCTCATCAACAGGAACTTGTCTTAAACCAATTCTATCATGATGCTCTGTCAACCGATATCTTTACGTGTAATGATACTTCCATGGTGTAAATATTCAGCAGCGTAGACGACACGAAAACACTGCACCGTGCACCGCCACGGGACCGGCCGTGAATTTACAGGTGTCGGCAAATTATACAAATTTCCAATACGTTTGTTTGTATGATTTTGGTACAACTGTACTTGTGCCTAAGGGCAATGCCCATGAAGTGACTGCAAACAACAGAATTTTGACCATAATCATAATGACGTTTCGGATTGTCATTTGTCCTATTCGCTCAGCTGTGTCATATGTACATACCAACGAAGGTCATGCATACAGCGAAGGTCACGCGTCCGCGTCGCTGTAAGTAGTTCGGTTACAGTGAAAATATAATTCGTATTTTCACTAGTTAAAATATGGGCTCATACCCGTACCGTCTGAACAATAGAAGAATGGCAATACAGGCATAGCATGTATGATAAAGTTATATATCTAGTTATATATAGTTATATATTTTCAACTACAACATTCAATATTTAATGTTACTCAATATATATATATATATATATATATATATATATATATAATATATATATATATATATATATAAGAATTTGGTGTAATCTGTCTCTACCAGACAATTCACACATGATCAGTGCTGATAAATTTACATTGTTAAACAAACGCTCTAAGATGTTTCAAAGTGCCGCTAGCAAAGGAAATATTATTTAGCGAATGTAAACACCGCCTATAGAACTTCAGTATAATTGTACAATAGAAATGAGAGTGAAATCCTAAACAAAAGTTACTATGAAGATTGCTTGATGCATGAAACGTAAGTAAAAGATCTAATCAATTTGTACTTGATACTTGTTTGTGACTCTGTGTATTATTTGAGAATTTTCGATAACAATTTGTGGAGTGTTTTCCTCTTAGTTTAACATCAAAATTGGTTGAAAGAAATAACCGATCACACAATGAAAACTCACAAAAGGCAAACCTGTAACTTTGTGTAAGGCTTTAAGAAAAATGTTCAAACAAATATTATGTTATTTTGCAAAGATTGGCATTCTAATCTCTCAGTCATCAATTTTTCAGTTATTAAAATGTCTACTTTAAATCGTAGTTGATACCAAGATCATCATTATTGTGCCAAGACTTAATAGGACGTGTTGGACAACAAGCGTCTATATGTCGACACTACCGTTTTGCATAGTCATTTGTGATCTAGGGGTGGATATTCAATAACAAAACCCAATTTAACAAACCTTTCCGATTAGATTAGTGAGAAGGGAATAACTGATTCTGTGAAAATTACAAATGAAAACTTACTAGTTAACCTCTTCTTTTATACCGCCTCCCAGTCGACATGAAAACCTGTGGCCTGGCCACCTTCATTTGTGTTAAAATTCACAATAACCTGATTGCTGCCCGTAGCAAGTGGTTCAGGAATGTTGGAACCGGTGTATTCAGCAATGCTGTCTCCTCCAATACCATTTACGGAGAGAAAGTCACTTCCATCTTCCAAGTCAAATGCAACAAAGTTCAGAACTATTTTCTGCAGAAAACAATGGGAACGACAAATTATAATTTCATTTTTGAAACAGGAAAAACAGATCGATTATATAACACAAAAGTGTAGATTTATTTGTTTAAAGGGCATTACTTAGACTGGTAGGAATTAGGTTATTTCACCGGATGTCTGGCCAAAAGTTCTATTAGATAACCAATGTTAAGGGCACTAAGAACACATTTAAGGTGGTTAGTGTTGTATGGCGCACTGTGACGTCATAATGCTTGGCGTTCGCCCAGTTAAAGCGGTGAAATTCGTTTCTTCGCTTCGATAAAGTGTGTATGTGCGATGTATGATAGTGAGCATGCGTGCGTGAGTGCTTCACGAACTCTACAACATGTTGAGCGGTCTCAGTCAGAAAAATGTAACAACTTAGCCGGCTATTGAACCACTTTTTTTGGGAGTGGAGAATTAGCCGAGCGGTTCTGTCTGTGGACTCTAAGCTAGGCGACTGATGTCGTATGTTGTGGGTTCGAATCCGATTGAAAACTAGCCATATATTCCATGATGTCTAGGGTTTATTTGTTGTTTTGAACGATAATATCACCGTTATTTCAACGTCTATTTCTTTTTATGGCGCACCTCTCTTCATTATAAAAGTACGTACTGTAAACTATTTTATTTTATTTTATTTTATATTTTTATGAATTGTTCGTCTACAAAATATGTATCTTTAAGGGTTTGGCAAAAAATTGACAGTATGTCCCAATCAATGTTAATGTTGCATGGCTCTCTGTAAAAGTAAGATGAGCTTGAATTATGGTTTTTAAGGTACTTCATGGCGAAGCTCCATTTTATATCACAGACATATTGAGAAAACCCACTCTACCAGTTACAATTTAAAAACAAACAATAGCCAGAACCTTATAGTATCACGATATTTCAGTAAGACGATGGACAGGGCATTTGCTATCTTTGATCCTAGACTTTGGAATTCTATGCCGGTAGAATTGAAATCTGTACATGATTTTTAGCAATTCAAACGAAAACTGAAAACATGTCTTTTTTACGAATATTATCGATTTTAATAACTTCTTATTTCCGTATGTTTTTACTTCGTAAAATTTTTATGTCGCTCCGATTTTATTGTATTCGCTATAACTTTTAACTGTTGTGTACAGTGCTTTTGAGTATTTCACTGTAGAATTTGCGCCATTAGAAATTTAATAAGTATTAAATGTTAAATGTTAAAAATATCATTTTTCCGTGCTTACCTTTCCCTCGCTGGCAGTGATCCGGAACTCGCACTCTGCATTATTCTCATACAGAGTTGTCCCATCATAGCCCATTGACGTGATAGTTCCACTCTCGCCGTACAAGTCATATGATGTACCACAGCCGGAATCAAAGGTTGGCTGGTCGACAGGTTTTTCTGTGATAGAGAAATGCAATGTTGTTCTCAGGTTATCACAATGTTTTATAATCTTACAAACTCGTGATGCCTCTAATGGAAAGGAAAAATATCGTTGCAAATGGCAGTTGCACAAAGAATATGATTCAATGTCTGGTAGCTGCTTTGAATGAAGGATGAAACACATAACTCGCACTTGGACAACCTGAAGTTATATGTAAATCATAGAAATACATAATGATCACTGTAATAATTAATGAAAAGAGGTTGGAGATCGTTTGCAAATTGTTTGCTCCTAATCATTTTTTATTAATGGACATTCTTCCTTTACATCCATTGAACTGTCACATCCTCACTTTTATTAATAAAAATTAGGGATCCCAAATGATTTGGTACAAACGTTGAAAACATCCTCTTTATAATCAAGTTATATTATTATTAATGTAAAACAACGATTGCTTCTTAAAGCATCTTTCCGGTGTTCTTTTTTAACAACGAGTCACAAACATTTACGTGGAGTTGGAAATAATATGTAACGCAACTTACACAATTCAGTTTTCGCGTTCAGATTGCATTTTGTAAAAAAAGAAATCCCTTCTGATCATCATACTTCAAACAGACTACTATTCCCTATTGAGCCATTACACACCCCTACTAATGAGTGTCTGTAGTATTTGTGAGGAAATAGTCTCTCTACTGGTATTTACCAGTACCTAGGTACCCCTGGTGTCTGAATACAAGTGTCATGTTCAAACAATGCATCGAAAAAATGCATTCAAACAATGCATGTGAATTTTTCATCTCATCAATATGACAATTAAGTGAATACGCAAAAAATGGCACGGCTGTAAGCTAATTCTGATTTCAATGTGGTCAAAGTCGGACAAGAAATGAAGAAAAATCGAAGAGATAAGACGCCAAAGCTGATGGCTATGTCAGTGTGTATGCTTAGTTTTATGCAATGCTTGAGGAAAAATAGGCAATGTAGACATTTCTCACCATTTGCCATGACAAGAACTTCACAAAGAGAAACGGCATTGCGTTGGTCAGATTGGATGCTGACAAAACGACCCACAATTGGTGTTATGCAGTCGACTGTTGTGGAGTCGCTCTCGAGCTTTCTGATTCCGAGGACCTCGCCGCATTGATGGTGAAATTCAATATTCTCTTCTGAACCGACTCTTATAACCGAATTTACAAAGCCAACATCTACACAGACAGAAAATGAGTCAGTATTTGCTTGCAGAACATTCTTCAATTGTGCGTGATTTGAGTCAATTAGCAGTTTTGTCAATACCTGAAAGCTACCATGAAATCCTTGTTCACCAAGAATAGGAGCTGAGATCAAAGGTAAAATACGTTTTGGTGAGAGTAGTTGGACTCTAAAATGATTACAAGACTCGTCTGATCTAACACTAATTTAGAATCATTTTGAAACTCTTTAAATAGAAAACACTTTTATTGTTACATTTTGTAAAAATAAAAACATATTCTTTTCCTTTAGAGTAAACATGGAGATAGCGCCTTTTTGAATTTCAAACATTAGTAAATTTAAGGTAATCCGTTTCAATAGTACCGAAATAGTCGCGGAGACCCCCGATTTTAATCTTGATTGATTTTGAAAGTGAATGGTCGAAAATTTACTCGAAGTAAGTTTGAATGGAAGTTAAAAAATTTCAATTCAAATGCGCACACTATCTTAAGAGGGACTGCACACTGAATACACTCATGTGGCTTACCGGGATTGTCTATAATAATCCTGTATACTTTATAGGTGTCCCCAAGGTCAACTTTCCACCAGGTCTTGCCTTCACCGGCCAAGAAGGCACAGGTTTGAGTAGCACCATCATTACCATATCCGGCATCTCTACCAACACTGAGAGAAGCCATTCCAGCCACGGCAACATTTGTCAAGTCCGGTTCTACAAAGACATTTATGGTTCGTAACACCAACATTTGTATTTCTACTGTATGGATCAGTTCTACACAAATTTTAGTTAACTTTCACTGATCCTCAAAACCACATCGTAGATCATTCTCCCTTAGACTGAAAGTTTATTACTAGTTTGAATAGCCGTTTCAAAGAACATTTAAATTCATGAATTAAATTAAAAGCAAGAACAGAAAAGCAAACATAAGAGAACAAGAAACAAAGTTCGAGAAACTTAGGGAGCGATTACAGTTAGTCTCACCCTGTTCGCTGACTTTTTCGTAGAAATCTTTAACATCCCTGAAGTATTGATCGCATCCTTGGTATCCCTCTGGTGGTTCAGGCTGCTCATCAGGCTTGCTGTTCAAGTAGAGGACCATACCTCCATCCAAGTGAGGTTCAATATGACAATGTAAGAACCACCAACCTAAAATTACAAAGGCAATGTTTGAAGACTATAGGAGTAATTTATCAAACTGCGTTTTACATAGTTTAATTTGTTTCTGTGGTTTGCTCATATCACTTAATTCACAACCAATCTCTAAACACTAAATGTGTGATAGGATACAAAGACGGAACCCAGCATTTCTAAATGATTGCTATATATAATATCACAGTTGTCTTCGCGATAAACCATGCAACGGCGGAATATTCCCCAATTCTCATTAAATCTTCCAATGGGTCAGCAACTGACTTTTTTGTGAATTAAGACTTGGCTTGCAAAGACAAGGTACGACTTGTTCATCATGAACATCTGGTAACTTACTCAAAAAGTGTCTATGAGTACTAGTATCATCATACGCCCTCCAACATTTTTGCTTCAAGTGCTTATAATCAATTTCGTTAACCTTTTTTACCTTATATTTCATTGCATTGTACGGCAAAAGTCAATTACATAACTTACCAGGATTGTCAGCTTCTAGCCGTACAATGGCGTATCCTCCAGCAGGGAGAAGAATGGTATCTTTTCGAGGCGGATTGTAGAGGTTCATGGGAATGGAGTCAGGATTGTCATTCCAGGTATCATTTTTCCAACGTGGCATATTACAGGGCACTATCACACTGTACAAAGTTAATATATATCAAAAGCAAATCCCACAATTTCACTGCATCATAGGGTGATGATTATATGGCACAAGACCACTAATTCACTTCCTAGTTCGGAAGAAAGATAGTGCAGACCATGAAGTTTTGATATCTGCATGGATGCGTGTTTAGTTTGAACTTTAATGTCAAGAATTTTTGTAAAGATATTTTTCTGCCGGAATTGAAATGCAGACTGTTGTGAATAATGACTGAAGCATTCAGTGGTAATATGAGGAGTTCTAGGGGTCATAGAAATCATAACAATAAGCCTGAATTTCGTCAAAAACACCACTGAGGGCGCTATTTTCATCGCTATCTCAAAATTTCCGTGGACTTGCCCTCACGAAAAATTCATCAGTAGTCAAGCCGACATTGACCCATCACCTGTTAAGAGGATTCTTGCCGCTGAATATTTTAAAATAGGAAAGTGGAGCTCAACGCTACTGTGGTGGCCTATGGGAATTAATTAGTGGTCTTATGCCATACTAAAATTGCCATTTGAGTTGTCAAAAAAAGTGAATATTAACAGAAAAAATTACTTTGGGCGTGAATTATGTGCGCATTTGCTGCATTGGACATTGTGATCTGGTAGTACACATGACATACAGATATAAAGATAGACTGGCATTTTACATTAAACACGTATAGCATATATATTTGTGAATTCTTGACATATGTACATCTTAACATGCATATAGTAAGTGTCTTACACAAAACAGTACAAATCTGTTCCGATAGATTTACAAAAAATGGCTTAGAAAAGTTTCCCAGTATCAACATGCCTGTATGGCTTTTGTAAGGTAGCCAAAACCAATTTACAATGTATGCAAAGGGTTGTGGAGGTGGGATTCATAGGCGATGTTAAAATCAAAGAGTCTAAACATAAGCTAAATTTCTCCTCAAAGACGGAAATTGGCTTCCCAAGAGACGAAATAAGTGGTATCTGGAACTATTTTTATAATCATAGCAAATGATAGCATAGTAACTGATGCTGGATATGGTGGAGTATTTGTATGATAAGAGTATTGTAGCAGAATCTATTGAACAAGGTTGTAAAAGTTACTCAGTGCAGGTTGATAGTTTACAAGTTAAAAGCAAAAGTTGTATTGAAGTATAAAACGTAATGGTACTGAGGTACCGTATAAAATGCCTTGGTGTGTGAAATATAAAAAAAGAAAGAAATCTGCAATTGATATCAACTTACTCATCCAGAGAGCAACATTGCGTGTCATCATCTGGGCATGGGCAGCAAAGATCCTGGTTGGCTTGTAAGTAATCACCATCTGCATCTTTCTCTGGAAACCCCATCTTCGTTAAGAAGACACTGTGTCCGTGGATGTGGATTGGGTGATGTGAGCCATTGTTCGAGCCTCCTGAACCGACACTTGTGAAGACAAACTGGTAATTATTCTCTACAAGAGTGACATTATATGTGCATAAGCAAACAGTGTGATGATCAGCGTCAGCACATTCTGGTTCACAAGTAGTGTGTTCAGAGGTAGGATCAAAAGGTGGTGCTGTAGGGTAGACAAACGACTTGCCATTTATGGCAGGCTTTGGGCTATTACCCGGTTCATTACCACCTCGGCCTGCAATAACGAAGTTCATAAAAACTTGGGCTTCTTTTGTGACATGGTCCAGTGTCGGGTCCAAGGCCAGTCTCTCGTAGAGCGGGTCATATCGGCAATAGATGTGCATACAGTGTAAGATGGAGGGGAATATTGGCCGAATGGACAATTCAGTGCAAGGCAAGGGTTACTCTCGTTGCATTGACGCCATCTATCTGGTGGAAGGGTATCACTGAGAAAGACACCACTGGTGCCACCATAGCGCAACACAGAGGCATTGGTTTCATCCAGTGGGCCATCTTCCTTACCATCAAAACTTACGACATCAGCACGAATCTTATACGTTGTATATTCAGGATCATCTTGAGTCTTAAGTATAAAGTCATATCTTTCGCCAGCAGATATGATGACGTAATCAAAGACTTCAGGGTTGAGGTCAAAACCATCCGAAGTTATTACCTTCAACTTGTGATCGTCAATTGAAATGCGGTATGAGTTAACCCTCATAGCTCCGATGACACGGAAACGATATCGATGACCTTGCTTTACGGCATAGCCATAATATGGAGTACGCTTTTGTGGGTCGTCTTGGTTATATCGCCCACGGCCATTAACCAACCCAGAGGTGGAGGAGTTTGGCTAACCAATGGGCGTGGACCTTGGAACTTTGAAATATCTTTGAATATAGCTTCTTCATGTCTCCAATCGGCCAATAGCATGATGAACTGATCATATTCAGGTAGAGGTGGCTCATTACGGATATTATGCAAATTGAAGTCATAATATTTTTTGTTTGGCTCATCTTCCTCATACACAATTAACGGTCCAATCATACCACCTGATATTTGGTCACTAGCGTGGGAGTGATACCAAAATGTTCCTGTTCAAATTGTAAAAGAATTGGAATTAGCTTTATAGAGTTATTGTTGAAATGAATCACGATGATGAGCCATGGCAGTTCCAGAATCAGGTATATAACATGATCTTCATCATAACGTTTTTTTTCGAACACTTGGTTATGTGTCAGTGCTAGCAAGACCGGTATTCTTATGTTGAACGGGTGAATTGATGGCCTGAGGCAGTGAGGAGTACTTTGATGTCAGATTTTACTTCCTTGCGGGATTTGCCACGAAAAGGCTACACAGTACAGTAGCAAGATAATAGTTGAAAGGTAAACCTTGTTTGTTCCGAGTCTCAGAAGGTTGTGATCATTTGGTCATTCATCAATGAATTTCAGAGAAAATTCGAATGTCACCTGTTTAAATATTTTAATGCTTTACTGAAATTGCGAGTTCTATTCCCCTTGATAAAATTTGATATAATACTGATTTGATTTTTAATGCTCTCATCTGTCAATAACGAAAAGAAGTCGAAGGAAGGGCTATAATCAATTGAATAATAATAAGAAACGAATGACGCCT
The DNA here is from genome assembly GCF_041260155.1 of Ptychodera flava. Lineage (NCBI taxonomy): Eukaryota > Metazoa > Hemichordata > Enteropneusta > Ptychoderidae > Ptychodera > Ptychodera flava. The sequence continues at coordinate 31,436,004 of NC_091949.1, forward strand.
TTTATAAAGAAAAATATTCAAATAATATCTTTACTTGGGACAATTTTGGCAAACAACTTACCAGCTGGAATTGCAGCAAATATATAGACATACACTCCACCCGGCGGGATTGGACATTCTGTAATATATGGTACACCATCTGACCAGGGAGTTCTTATCTGATAGATTCCGTGCCAATGCCATCGTTGTGAAGTCCTCAGTCATGTGGTTATATAATGTCAAATTGACAATTGTACCATACTTAACCTGTAAAGCAATATCAGTTGTATACTAAAGCGTTAAAATTGAAGCAAGCATAACAAATCTTTTCAATGTTTCGTTACAATACAAAAACATAACCCCGAAAACAACAGAAAATCAACATTTAAACTTGGTTATATAATTAACACCCAAAAGTGTTCTGTAACACAAAAACTGGCTTGCTTGCGAAATATACTCACTCTGATTGGTGGTCCTGGTTCTCCTCCATTGACAGCAATAACAGGACGCTTTACTCCATCACACGACAGGGTGACATTGTCTTGAAAAATATGATAAACAGTTCTTGGAGAATAGTTCAAAATATGACCAGAAGCGATAATTTCAACTTGGCTGCTTAAAAATTTCGTCTTTTTTACTCAAACTATAGTAGAGTAGTTACTAGAATCATTTCGGTGACGATTTTGCATTCTGTGATTTAGTAATAATAATGGCCCTTTTCTTGCCTTAGATTAGCAACCGGATTCTAAATTGTCACTTCAATATGTAACAGAGCATAGAAACTCATGAAATGGCTGTAGAATAGAGTCCTAACATGTTGTACAGAGAAATTCTACCAGCCCTTATCATTTCAGACATGCCAGCACTTTTTGTATAGAGGATTTCACATCTAAGTTGATGTTGTATTTCTCTACACTTCGCCCTCTTTGATAATTGTAAGCAATAAAATCTGTTATCTTGGTAAACGATGTCAAATGTCATATTTCTATCATGTCTCAAGTGAACATTTTGTTATTAAGCGAAGAACAAAACATGCCAACATGAGTAAAAGACAGTGTCAACATGTAAACATGTGATAGGGGATTTGGCCAAACGGTTTTGTCTGTTGCTTCTCTGCTAGGTGACTATGTACCGTACGTTGTGAGTACGAACCCCAGTGAAACCACCATATGTGAAGTAGCTGCTGACTTGATATACCAGTTTCCATTTGGTATGAATTTACGACCTATTTTAGCATTTTCAGCTTTTCGGGAACATAAGCGTTGTATACTTACTGAATGGTATGGCTGTATCAGTCCCGGCACAGTTTGGATCATCAATGTAACAGGCAACACATTCCACAGTGTTGCCATCCGGGTCTTCGCAATCGCTTACGATGTCCTTGCCATTGAACGTCATACAATAGTCATCTTTTACTTCCATATGGTACGCACAAACTTCAGAAGAAACTAAGCGTCGCGGTAATGTAACTTTAAACTCAATTGTTGTTAAGGAAACAAAGTTATCATAATGTTGCCCAACATTGAAATGTGCTTTATGAAATACGATGACACTTCTCGGTGCTCATGGCTATATCAACTTTTGATAAAACGAAAATAATTTCAACATCTTTATGCACAAGAAATTTTAAAAAACTGACTGATAAGGGTTATCACGGATATCATGTGATAGGATAATTTCGCGTCAAGCTTTCTCGCATGTTTTATATGTTAGTTAATATTCAATCAAATACGCATTTCACGTAACAGCTAACTTCAATATAGGCGCTAAGATTTACTTAAGGTCAGAACAATGTATATAATTATGTACCATATCAGATCTCTTTCAATTAAATCATGTGACTGCATGGTATTATTGTGTGATATGCTATTTCATTTATTTTGACTCCTTACATGACACGCTTACCAACCAGAAAATAAATGCCCAAGATGCGTTTTAGTTTACGCGCAAACGTAATTCTGACAGTCAGAAGGATAACAACAATGGTTTCACTTTAAAGAACTACTTTAACTTCACTGACATTTAGATCTTTTTCCAAGAAAACGAACATGCGAAATAAAGTCTACCGTGGCCAGAATAGGTTAGCGTGCGCTAAGAGTGATACGAGATAAAAACTTACAGGCAATTCATGGGTATACAGACAATACCCGAATTTCATCATTTCTGTATACACATTGCCTATGTCATCGAAAATGACAAAGTAGTGAACAACATTATTAACACGATTGGAACTAATTTGGGATAATTGGATGGTGAATTAATGACGGTTTAGTCTGTAAATGTAAGCTCATCTGCTTTTCTTTTTACGTTACACACTTGTTTTTGTGAGTAAATTGTAATATTGCAACATTCAGCTATAGGGTACCTAACACTTTATAGAAATTTGAAAAATATCTTGACCCGATTATCCCAAATTAGTTCAAATTGTGTTCATTGTACCCTGAAAAGACCCTGGAATATTTTCTTGGCCTTCTCCCATTATGTTTTAACATACATACTTCAAGAAATGAGTTTAATCACGAAAACACCACACTGTATTAACTTACCTGTACGATGATCGTTTAGCTCTGGAATATATTCAAGTTCACAATCTCCCCAGTGAACGAAGCCACCCTGTAAATTAAGAAGAGAATTTGTCATTTGATACCCATTTTATAAGCGTTGTTAGAGAATGGATCGTCCTATTCTCACTACACACGATTCTAAGCGCAGCGCTCATCGTTAGTTTCTCTTGTCGTTACATGAAAATTGACTGTAGTATGCCATTAAAAATGATAGACCGCTTTTTATCTTGTTTTGCATAGCGTTTTACCACCCCTAAGAGAGAAGCAGATTATTTGGAAAATCTCCGGAATTCGATGGGACCGTTTTACCCCGTACTATTTTGTTTGTACCTGTGATAGGGCAAGAAGCCAAAACATTAAGAGCACAGATAATACCATGGTCTACCATGTACACAAATCTGAGTAAAGTATCTAGTTATCAGGCAGCTTTTTATATACTTTATTTTGTTCAGTATCTTCTAACACTTTTGATCTCAGATTTATTATCTTCTATTCAATGTAAAGTACCATGCAAAAAACTGCTACTTTGTTTAACATTACATGTGAATTTAGTAAGAAAATTATCGGAATTTATTGTGTAAGTATAGAAATCTGAAATGAATTGAATACCTAAGGTTTAATTGCATATCATTTTACCAATGGCTATTGTTATTTTCATCATCCTATTATGCGTTTAATGGATGTACTGCCAATTGTGTAGAAACATCGATATTTTGCCTGGATTGAGAAACGGTCTTCGTGTTTGCAAAATGATGTGCCAGTTTTTCTTGTTTTGTTTTTTGCAGGTATTTAACTACTGCACAAAGCACATGCCACAACTGAAGGATGAATGTTCTTTGAACCTTCAAAGAGCTTTGCGCAGATGAAGATGAAAAGATAGCTTTATCTAGCAAAACAATGATGAAGAAAACTGTGTCCATGTCGGTTTATATCAAATGAAGTAGCTTCCCATAAGTATTAAGCTTTATAACCCAAAAGATTGACCCGACTCTTCACATCATTTGGTGTATGTATCATCAAAGTTATCTAGTTCTGTTACACAAAGCACATATTCTATCGGCTATATTGGATAAGTATTAAACTTGATGCAGAAATAAATGTCGATGCTGCTGATGTCAAAATTCGCCTTCCAGCTCCAAATCAGAATGTTTTGCGCACAAGGCTGACAACATCAAATGGAGGTGAGGGTTAAGCCTGGTCTAGATTTGTACATGTATAACGGATAACATATCTTTGAAAAGGGTCAACTCTGCATCTCTAAATTATTTAGGCGAGTCACCGGCCGCTGGAAACCGTTTTTAGCTCACATGTTTACACGTGGGCTAATGTCATAGCGATGTCTGTCTGTCTGTCCGTGTGTGTGTGTGTGTGTATGTTAGTATGTGTGTCTGTCTGTCTGTCTGTCTGTCTGTCTGTCTGTCTGTCTGTCTGTCTGTCTGTCTGTCTGTCTGTTTACACGATAACACAAAACCGCCTGAACAGATTCAAATCAGATTTGGTACACAGGTACCATATGCTACTTGCAAGGACTGATTTGATTTTGGTTAGTGTGGCTTGCCTATTAATGAAGTTATGCAATATCATTTTTTTCCGTACAATGGTTTCCCTATGGAGACGGTAATGACAGAGTAGACATATATCAAGAAATACTGCACAAAATTTCATGAAAGTTTACACGTGCACAGATGACGATCTCAGAACATTATGATGATGCTATGACTGTCATGTCAATTATCTGCTCATTTGCATATTTAATGAACTTTTGTTATTAGTGAGATAACTCTGAAATTCCTGCACCTTGAGGATACATGCAACAAATATTGATCTGATATATCTAATTATACTTAGGAGCATTGGGTGGTGTCAAGTTAATAAATAGCTCATTTGCATATTTACGAAGTTTTATAATTAGTCAAATAACTCGGATATAACTGGACAAAATTTGATGAATTCTGCTGCAGATACTGATCTGACAGATATCTAACTGTAGTATAAAGCACTTAATAGTGTCAAGTTAATTAAGGGTTCACTTGCATATTTAATGAACTTTGTAATTAGGTATATAACTCTGAAATTACAGCACCCAAGTCTGTGAAATCTGGTACAGATATTGATCTGATAAATCTTTTGGCAGTGTCAAGTTAACAAATAGCTCATTTGCATATTTTATGAAGTTTCGTAACTAGTCATATAACTCCGAAACTGTGATGAAACCGGCTGCAGATACTGATCTGACAGATAGCTAATTGTGGTGTAAATCATTTAGTTGTGTGGAGTTAAGTAAGGGTTCATTTGCATATTTAATGAACTTTGTAATTAGTGATATTACTCCAAAATTTCAGCATTACATTTGATGAAACTTGCTACGGATATTGATCTGATAAATATTTAATTGTACTGAGAAGCATTGGGCGTGTCCAGTTAATAATTAGCTCATTTACATATTGTTAAATAAAGTTCTGTAATTAGTGATTTAACTCTAAGAGTACCGCGCGAAAGTTGAGGAAACCTGCTACATATAATGATATAACAGATATCTGATCGTTCTTATTACACGCCTCACACGGGTGTCTGTTATATTGGTATGAATTTGGTTTATTGACAGGAATATTGAAAAACATAATACAGTAAATCCTCGTCAGAGATAGTTACTCTGGCAGTAGACCGTATGCACGTCTAGTCTTATCAGAAGTCTGTCTTCCACTCCGCGTCGTTTGCTTGGTTAGCGATTATCCTGAGGAGGTCTGCAAACTTATGTTGCGTAACATGTCCATGCTCGTTGATTTGTACCTTTTAATATGAGACAGGTCAAAGGTACAGTTTTTTTACACAACGTCAAAACAGTCAAAAAGTATGCAGTAATTCATGTCATACTGTATTATTTTATGCGTCCAGTAGTGTCTGATAAATGTCAATATATGTCGAGTCATCAGCAGTCAATTTCAATGCCTGATAACTAATTTTGTAATTTTGTCAAACTCAAAGTCATCCATTCAGTTGTCACATTAGTAGGTAAAGATGAGTAAATGCTAAACATTTCGAGTCTGTTTACTGACTATTAATGAATCTGTTTTAAAACACGAGAGCACATTCAGTTCATATCTGTTTTTTTCTAATTTTTTACGATCGCTTTGAAAACAGGAGAACAATATCAAAAGAAATATTGTATCGAACCCGATGGTTAAAAACCTCTTTAAAAAACTCCAATAGCCGGCTGCGCTACTTTTGATGGCAGTATCGCCTAATTCTGAGATTTGTATGATGATCGATTCACAGAACATTTGAGCCATCTGGTCGTTTGAGTGTTTAATACAAAGCAATATAAGATTTTGGTTTTTAAAATCGTTTGAGGCACCATTGTTTGGTGATTCTTCTAGGTATGTAAAACAGCGAAAGATTGCTGGTAGGTTGAAAGAATATGTTAACATTAGTCATTGAATCGTGTTACGAACTATATTTTCAATTAGCGGGTCGGACATTTCAGATTTCAATTAATACACGTACCAGCCTTTCAGTTCTGAATGTCCTTATAAACACTGCTTCAAACTAAATGGTAATACGTAGTGCTGAAAGATACCAAATGAAAAACGCCGGTGAGCAACGGCCCAAGTATTCTCGTAGAGTTGTTTACAACTTCAGATAATAGTCACAAGAACGTCGTACGCTTTATTGAGTGGCTATGGTAGAGTTAAGCTACTCTTTGAAGGTATGTGTACGATTTGGCAGTGTATCCCGTGTGTCGTCAATTATCATTATCGTAAATATAGATGTTAACTTAATGAATATTTAAATTTTCTTTGTTGTATTTGTAACAAGCTGCAGACATTTGCAAAGACTTGCAGACTTGCCTTCAGCTCGTCCAATACGTCACTCACTGAGCCCTCGTCCATACAGGGCCGTATTTTGTGAATAACCCTATATTATTGCCGGATTGTATGCGATGGAATTTTGCGTTTCACGTCGTTCAATCATTCAGATGGAAATGCCGCCCTTCTCCAAACTTTGAAAAATTAGGGTGACAGACTTTGGAATGCTAACTCTTGTATAACAATGACGAAATTTAATGAGAAGACATTTGTATTCGAGCATGGCAACAGTTTTTGATTTGAGAACTCTCATCATGTCGGATTCACTGAAACAGTGAGTATTCAACAACTTTTTCCTATGTCCATGTAGCACTTGTGCAAAAACAAGCGAATCCAGTGGCCTTAGGTGAATCAATAAATGCGTTTTTCACCAAGCTGAAAGGTTGAAAGATGCGTCTGTCACTTTGGGACGAGCTAGATAAATGCAGTCAAACCCAGCTGGGCATAGAAATTTGCCATAGTATGACTTTGTTCTGGAGACGACCGGCCATGCCGTGGAACTTTGCAACAAAGTTTCAATATCTGAACTGACGTACTTGAATGACAGGCAAGGGAAACGATGGGCAATAAAAACGCATTCTCGTTGCATTTTGATAATAATGTATCAATCACAATGACACGGAAATTACGCCTCCTCCCAACAGCAGGGCCATGGTATATTTTTAGCCCTGCTACAGTATGTCTTAGTGCTGATAAAAGGCCATATTGTTTTCATGTTGTCATGGCGACTTTTAAAATTTGCATACAACTCTGATAGTGAAACGTGTTCATAGGTCGCAAAACTCCCACTGTCGTTCATTATACCTGTTTCCTTGGGTATGAAGGTGTGCAAGTATACACATCAAAAGACTAGAAAATTCACTTCATGGGCAGATCTTGTAAAATAGCCCTCTCTTGTCTGGTTAACGAAAGAAGATACCCCTGATCTAGAATATGCATGGAATACCAGCCGCTGGGCAACCAACTTCAGAAAATGGTAGCCCAAGTGGACTACCAGGGAAAAAAAGTTAATTTTGAGCCCTGGGCAGTATTAAACATGAAACATTTAACTTGTAATATTTCCCCCTTGTCTTGGCCTGCTGGGTTTAACAAAATGTTTAAAGGTATACAGGGACCGTGTTCAAATTCGGCCATTGCTACCATGGGAAGGGGAGATCTAGCAAATCATAGAGTTTATGGGTTCACGCCAGGTCACACAAAAAGTAATGTACCACTACATGGCCATAATTTTACTTAAGTTAAATAATCAGAAATACTTTGTCTTCATTATTCTTCCTGGAATGAGGCAAAGAAATCAAAATAAATCATTATAAATGAACATTAATACGTCGTTAATTATAAATCTATAAAATAAATAAGTACCAGTGAATTATGTTTTAAATAAAACGAAAAAACTGTGCGCTACTGTTCCTGCTTGTGATAAATAATGGTACATTGGGTGATACGGGGAATCGGGTTTGGATACTAGTAGAATTAATTTTAGCACATAAAATTAATTTGAAAGCATAAACTTGATTTGATGAATGCATAATAAGTTAGTACTATACTATATAACACTCATTTGGAATGACTGCATGAAACAAAAATAGAAATGCAAGGAAAATTATTTCTGGTCTATATAAAATTAATTCAACACACTAAAATTAATGGAAAACAATTTTGACCAGAATGGCCCCAATATATATTATCTTTATTATGCTTCCTAGAATGAAGGCAAAGACATTACAATTATTGTTATTATAGAACAAACGTTAAAAGTTGTTACTCAGAAATCAATAAAATAAATAAAGAACAGTAAATTATGTTTTAACATAGATTTTCTCAAGGGTCTATGGTTTTAAATAAAAAAAAAACTGTGGTTACCAAAATGGTTACCATGGCGACGTAAAACAAAAATGAACATGGAGTTCATGCTGTGAGAAATACACTTAGGAGAACATTTGCATAGTAACTGGGATTACTTTTAATGGACTTTGGAAAAAAAATGACATTTTAAAATGCAAATAGATTACTAGGGAAACACAGGGTAGTAAAAATGGATATCATATTTTGTCTGTCTACCCCAAAATATCCCTTTAATATAATACTTCTGTTGATTACTCGATCTTTACACTGGATATTTTGTCTTTCTCACCCAAAATATCTCTTTGATATAACACATTCTGTTGATTACTGGATTTTAGGTGGAATCTTTGAAAAACTGGTAATTTGTACTCCTGAATGGTTGCCATGAAAACATCTCACATTACAATGAGTGTGATTTTTTTGGTGTGCTAACCAGAAAAACCCTTATTATCAATTTTTACATCAATCAATAGTTCTTTAATAGGAATTATGGAAAATGTAACATTTTCAATCCCAATATAGTTACCATGGGAACTCGAAACATTAAAATAAGTCTGGTTTTTGTGTTCTCTGATCCGAACTCCCCCACCAGATAATTTTCATATCAATCAAAGTAACTTTTCATGGGATATTAGAAAAACTGAAATTTAAACCCCTAAAATGGTTACCATGGAAACAGGGGCAGTGAATCGATATCACATTTGGTCTTTTCGACCAAAAATACCCTCATGGTGAAATTTTCACGGAAATTGAACCTATTATTATTCGCGTTATTATTTCTATATGATACTTATATTAATCATTATTATTATTAATAAGAATATTTTCATTGTGATTCGCATGTGCTACAACCAACGATGCAAGCACGTGATAATATTTTCCATACACATGGAATATTTACAAATTAAAATATTCAAAGGTATAGATGTTGAACAAAATGCTGAAACCTATAATTGAAAATTATGAATATTGTTAATTGCAAACATTTATACATCACAGCTCTTATTTATCAACACTCAAATGCTATAACTACATTTGTGAATTTTCAGGACATACTTATTACTACTGTCTCATATCACTAAAAAATCAATTCTAAATGAAACTGTCATCCGGGACACAAGTTGAGAATTTTATAGTCGGTTTTACAATTCGTCGTCAAGTTTACAGGCTAGATGAAGAAACAAGGGTCAATGTTAAGCTTTAAAACAATTCAGCATCATTCCAAGGGTACATTTATATTAAAAGTAATCATGAAAGGCGCCCTAAGAGAATAATTGATTACTATAAGTATTCTTTGGGTATGCCAATTGCTCTTTCTCGAAGAGCCAAAATAGACGCCAGATACAATTGTCTGCATGCGTGCAAGTGAACTTAGAAATTGACCAACATATTTGGCGAAATTTATGTGCTAGGATTTTCTTTGGAAACGTTTTTCGCGTTTTCAAAGTCGCGTCACCGTTATTTTTCTCGTTTTGTTTGATGGCGGTAACTAACTGAATATACAAAGCAGAACTATTCCCAGACACCCATCGGGCCAAAGAATTTGACAAAATGAAATGATCGAGAGGAAAAATCTTAGATGAAGTCTCTGAGAAGTCTCAACAATTCTAATCGTAATATCGTATAGTTTCTTGATCAATTGAAAACCCAGACGAGACCGAGAAAATAAACAATTTTAACTAGCAATAAACTGTAAGTCTTTATTATCTCAAATCACGCAGACAGGGTTATGTTTTATACTCTTCTAAAGAATTGCGATTTTTGCTAGCACATTGTTCATGTATTTAAATTCGGTTTCTCTTAAGCAAAACACGCATTTTGCTAGCCACTTAAAAGAGCATCACATTTTCCTGAAAACTGTCATGGCCAGGACAACAACTTTAGGCTATGGCTTACTAACTGTAAAATATCCGTTAGCTAGGCATTTTTTCGAAGAGTTGTGCAATCTGTTCATATGTTAAAACAAATTTATTCATTGACAAATATATACAATATCAATACCAACGATATGACATCTTTCTTCCATCTCAAGATTAGAATATTTGGCATATATTCAGGCAACTAGTAAGCAATCAGCTTCAAAGGCTCTACACATAGTGATGATATATTTGGTGCTGTGTATCCTTATTTTATTATCCGCTGATTGTTACCCGCTAAAGTCCTGTTTGAAATACAATAGCAAATTAGAACAGTGATGCGCTATTGTATGATCCAATACAAGTGACCTGGATGTGTCATCAACGCAAAGCGAATACGAGGACACGCTTTTGGGCGTTTTAATGTCGTTTGATGCGCACGTACAATCTTTGATTATTCTTCCTTATATATGAAAAAATATGATTGCCGGTAGGTTTTTTAACAATATTCTAACAGCAGTAATTTATTAAAATGTAATGCCATTAAAGCTGCATAGTTCTGTATTTGCAGATTTTAATTCATAAAACGGCCAGCCGTAATTTTTAGTGGCAGTAACTAAAATTGTGTAATGTATGATGAAATGGTAATCGCAAAGTAGATGAAACAATGCATTTCAAAAAGATTACCGATGGAAATCATTTAAGAAGGCATAAAAAGGAACGATGTTGTGATATAATCTGTGTGCAACTCATCAGTAATGTGACGTACTATACTGCTGAAATATTAACCGTGTAGAACAACCTTCGAGAGTGTGTCTACACATTTCGGAACAGTATGGTCTGCAGCAGAAGCTTAACAAGTCTTTATGTGGCACGCAATACAATCGTGTGACTAGGTAGTCAGCGATCCTATCTTGATGTTGTCGATATTTAATTCTTTGTCAAAGAAGGGACGAAAAATGCTGCTGCATTATTTCACGAAAGACCCAACATGAGCATGTATCTGACTTAAAGTGTTCAACCAAGGAAGCTCAATGTCATTTTTCCTGGCTTGATTGCATGCATCAATGTGTTAAATAATAACTTGAAATTACCGATTATCATCGAAGCTAGGGATGCTATAAAAATTAGGTATTTAGTTCACTAGTTCAGTAACGATATTACCCATGTCTGCTAATTATTATCAATTTTCTATTTTCAAATCAAACAATAAAACATTATACCGAGAAAATTGGTGTGTGATATCAGTGTTTTCTTGAGTTGTTTTCCATGGAATACGTATTGAAAGAAATTGCTACACTGTGATGACCATTGCATAATCTAGTGACTGACATTAGGAATATCATGACAATGTTGACAAAGTGTTCAAAATTTGTGATCACAATTCAAGTGCCTTTACCTGAGGCTAAGAAAAACAAAAAGTTTATTTCTCATCCTCGCGTGTGTCAATTCAGACCCGCCGCGTTAACCCTTTTTTTCTAAATAAAATAAAATGAACAAAATAAGTGCAAAAATACGCGACGATAGTGCGCCTCACGCGGTAGAATGGTTAAATTACTGTAGGCATTTAAAGCTCGAAATCGAAAATTTTATTTATAAACATACGGTTAAAACACGGATGGCGTCCATTTTGAATTTTAAATTTCAGTAAACCTTGAGTAACTTGTTTCTGTAGTACCAGATTTGCACGGTGAACCCCGATTTTTATTCTTTATTTTAAAGAGTGTGATTGAAAGATTCATTGAGAAAAGTTTGAGCAAACGTATGTCTTTCACTTTCTAGGCTCATACTACCTGAAGAGCCATGTTTATGTATGCATTCGATGTGATTCCATCAGGTATATGTTCAGTTCCCTTTTTTTAACTCTGTCATTGAAGTCAAATCCTGAATATCGTCAAGGATGCAAGGATGTACATCTCCCTTCAAACATTTTGTTTGTATGTTTAATGTTGTCGCATACAGTCTGTCCGCTGTACCAATTTAGGTTTCAGCTGATATCAAAGAGGGATGAGAATCTTAAAGCAAATGGGTTTGGTAATCGTAGCTGGTTAATACATGGCATCTCATGGTAGTCGTCCTTCGGATTGTTAAATATTATGCGACCGTGTCTAATTCAGCGCACGGCTAGTCCAACGTTTGATACTATTAGGATAAAAGCAAATTCTTCATCAAGGCAGCAGTGTAAAGATAGGCAATAGGCCTATATTTCCTGAGAATTTTGATCGACGAAGACTGATCAGAGGTAGTGCTGTCGGATAATGCTCATCCAGTCATAAATACTTCGATTGCATTCGCCACAATCATACGACCAAGTGTTAGAGATCAAACGCGATCCTTAATTTGCATAATACATGCTACGCACTGGTTTATGGTTTGAAGAGCAGAATCGTCGTCCATTGGATGAGACCGATCAGCATTGCCTTATCTTACCGTCAGTGGCGCTTTACCCCGACATTCACTGTTTCTTTCACTTTTTAGAAAAGGCAAATCAATGCCACTCACTCACTGTCCATTTGGACACAGCCCTTCTTAGCCTGATGCTATATATACTACAATTGCTGATATGACTCGGTTTACAAGGAACCTGGCTTTGGATCCGGAGCATACTGGGATATGTTTTTCGTTTAAGCTCCTCTAGACTGTAATGACTACTTCAACTTTCAAAAAAGTATCTTTTGATGTATTGATGCGATTCTTATGCGACGATGCCGATTTTGACCATTTTGTCAGTTCGTTTTCACCAGCTCTATGATCACCACCCTCGGTACGCCAAATCGGATATCAATTTGAACGAAAGAAAGCAAAACATACACATACAGAACACTAACCATCAAAACATGGTAACATCAACGTGTCTTTGAGAAATATTATCATACGGCCTTCTCACAGTATTTTCAAATATCACAACATCTACGATTTCATAACACAACAACAAGACATTCAGTTCAATGTTGTAGACATCTCTTTAATTTCTTTTTGTTGATTTAATTTGTGAACACACATACGCTGAAGGACGAGGCATGCAAAAAAAGATTGACCAGTGCTCAATATTTGTTATTTAAGGTTACCAATAAGTCGGCTTTTTTTGGTCTTCACTGTATTCATTTACTCAACTTTGACAAATTTGACAGATCGTATCATCTTTACAGACACTCACAGGCACCCATCAAAAATATAAATATCATCATAACCTGCTAACTTGACTGCGTAAAGAGGTAACTAGGAAATCGTAAAAAGAGTAGGTAATATTTGCAATAATAAATAAATAGATAAATAAATAACCAGTGGTAACTTTGCCGTCTTGATGCACGGACTCATCAGATGACTCATAGCTGTGAGAAGTTAAACCATCTCACTATAAAATTGCCATTAAATGAAATTAATACAATTAATACAAATGCAAATAGTAAGGAAAAAGCAATTGTGCCTGCACCAGTAGATGTAAGTTCCGGGAGACCAATATCCATTTGGTCTAACAAAGGCAATTTTACATTTGGTAGTAGGTGCATGTATTCTCATGTATGTTTGCAATGTCTTACGCCGCACCCAAAGCTATTTCATCAATCTGAGAAACCCGGTTGATAGAATGGGACAAAGAATAAGGAAAAAACATAACAAAACCTAACGTACAAGTGTGATTATTTTTTTCTTGCCCAAACAATTTATACTAACATTTTCTATTGCCTTCTGAATTGAAATGGCATGATTGTTTCATTAATTTATTACCATGTAATAATTACTCTTTGTGAAACATTAGCTTTAAACATTGAAAATTGTTGGATAAGGAACGGTTCCGATGTGTTCTGCAATACTCATCTTCTTCTTGGTAAATCTGCGAACGAATATTTTCAAAAGGACAAAATTCAGTTGTTTTGATAACAGCAATGTCCAACTTATAGATACAGCATTGCTTACATTCTTCCGAAAACTTGGTGATGATCTCCTGAGTTAACGTGACAGTCCATTCATTATGAAACACGTCAAACACTTGGATGAACAAAAAAAGTTACATTTGAAACATTTAAAAAAATGTCGATATTTATTCGCTCCGAATTAAAATGATTCTGTCATAAAATGCCATTACTGAGCCATTCGATTTAGTTATCTGCCTTTAACACAAAATGGAACAATAACTCACATTCCTTAACGATTAGTTCTTGTGCCCTTTCCAGTTGATCTTAAAGCCGGTACGTTGTCCACTTCCGTTTGTAGTGAAGATTACAGTGACCTTTCTGAAGTCGGTCTGCAGTGTGTCAGGAACAGTGGAACCCGTGAAAGTGCTGATCTCTTCGCCTTCTGGCCCAACTACATAAAGAAAGTCAGATCCATGTTCCAAGTCCAATGCCTCAAAGTCAAGCTCAATTCTCTAAATTCAAAATAAATCAATCGGTTAAAGTGTAAGCAATAAATAAGCAAAACGTCAATAACAATCGATTTGCTGCGTATTGTATGGAATTAATGTCAGTCGAATATATTTTGCAATGTTTCCTCGTTGTTATTGGGTTCATGTAGCTGATATTGAAACAACGAAAGTACTCAATGTCAAATATAACCTTACAAGTTTATGATCCCGAAATAACCTATTCAGAAAAGCTAAAGCGCTGTCAATTACTATTGCGTATTATTTTCACTACTTGGTTTCAGACTTTGTTATTATGAACTGATACATTTATTACTTTTGTTGGCAATGCAAGACGTGTGTCCGCCACTATTCAGCATTGCCACAGAAATTAAACGTATATTACATGATTTGTGGAAATCGAACAAAGTTTTAAGGTTGCGTTCATAAATAACGGCAAGGGCGCTGGAGGAATTCAGAGGGATTCGGAAACTTCGGAGGTAGTAGAGGGGAACTTGAACGTTTTGCTCTGCCTATAGGGGGCTTTAAAAATTTTGGTTCCCTTTTACTTTTCAAGATTCCAAGGTTTGGTAGATAACTCAATGAAAATTGAATAAAATTTAACTATGTCAAGATCTAGAACAATTTTGTCGCATTTCATCACGTTTATTACATTTTATTACTTTTACCTTGAAAACAAAAAAAAATTTATTAATTTTCGTAAAAAAACAAGTAAGCCTCTTATATATATATATATATATATCAAATACTTTCTTGCTGTCCCCTACAGCAATATTCAGTTTGTCGACAAAAGCGTGCATATATATATATATATATATATATATATATATATATATATATATATATATATATATATATATATATATATATATATATTAATTATATATATATATTAATTATATATATATATATATATATATATATATATATATATATATATATATATATATATATATATATATATATATATATATATATATATATATATACAACTGAGTTGATCAGGATAATCTAAAATATTACATTTCCACTACAAATTTGTTTCGTATAGGCTGCAGAGCCGCCTACACTCATCGGGTGGCTGTGATCGATATATGTGTGGTGTATGTATATATATATATATATATATATATATATATATATATATATATATATATATATATATATATATATATATATATATATATATATATATATATATATATATATATATATATATATATATATATATATATATATATATATATATATATATTTATAACCGTACACTCTGTGCCCAAGTTCAGAGGTTGCCATAAAGCCATTATGGTGATAACCGGGAGGGCACATTGTATACATTTTGTATATATATATATATATATATATATATATATATAATATATATATATATATATATATTATATATATATATATATATATATATATATATATATATATATATATATACATATATATATATATATATATATATATATATATATATAAATATTTATTTATTTATTAATATATTTATATTTATGTATGTATATATGCTTAAATATTGGGTAATAACTGAATACTGGACAGTTCAACATGCTGTAGAGAGTAGGACAAGAACGCAGTTGTATAAAATGAAACAAAATATTGTCAAAATTATCAAAGTAAATACAGCTACTGCACTGCTACTGCCTACATGCAGTGTCACGGCATACCGGCAGATAAAGAGATAGCTCTGACTAAAGTAGTTGAAGAAGAGTTTTGGTCATATGACGCTTATGACAGTGAAACATACTGGTACACAATATCAGGTCAGGGGTCCAACACATGGATGACCAGCAGACTTGACATTTACTAGGGACTTTTGAATTCTTGCATATGAGAATTATCAAATATTAAAGAAAAATGGGTCATCATGCTTCATTTTCTAAATTTTCATTCTCATCGTAAAATAACACAAAAGCAAACTTTGAACAGTAAAGACTCTAATTAAAATGGAAAAACAGTGTGACTAAATTGAATTATTTATTTTAAATAAATTTGCCATTATTACACCCAAAATTTCAGAGATTAAAATGTTTGTATGATGAAATATTTTAGCCTTCCTTTGTTGTCAATTTTGTAAAACTCTCATAAGTAGCGTCTAAGTCATATAATCTAATAGGTTTGAAAAAAGTACTTTTTGGCAGGTTACTGTGCTCAATTTTTCATAATTTGGCATCAATAAACAATTTGCATATTCTATCATGATCGTTATTTTATGTGCTCCGACCACAGTTGGATTAATAACTCAAGTCGGCGTAGACTGAAAAATCCGAACAGTCCATTGATGCATTTAAAACTTGCTGTAGGAATATGGATCTACAAACTACTAATTACAGGTAGTGTAAAACATATGCAAGCAGAACTGTCCCCAAAATATTTAGCTTGGTGATAATTGGGGAGGCGTGAAAATCATATTAATCATTTTGATGGGGGGGCTTGAAAATCTATTGAGGCTATTGAGGAGGGTCTGAAAATGATAAGATTTCAATCCCGATTCCTCCAGGCTCCCCTACCCACCGTTGTTTTGTGAACACAGCCTAACATAAAACTATTACATGTTCTTTTTGTTGTCGGAAAAATTGACCGTGAAAGTTTACAGTTTTCGCTGTTTTTAAACTTCAACATGTAGCTATAATGAGGGCTTCTGAATATAATCGTCACTATTTGCGTATCAAAATGTTTACCATTCACGTAAAGTTACTTGAGCTAACTTGACGAATGATGGACATGGTACATACACTTGTGAGTCTATAATATAAACAAACAAGTCATAGTTGACTTTGTGTCGCGTTTTTATCAGCTTTTCCGTCAGTGGACACACGATTATTTGGGTTTTTTATTCCCACTTACGTAGAAATCGTTGGTCGACATTCAAATTATTATCGTTTCTTGATATTTTAATTCCTTACACTGCAAAGCGTATCGTACACTTCTATCTCTATACTTACCCTTCTCGGTCCAGTGGTGATCGTAAACTCACAGTGTACATTGTTTTCATAGAGAGTTGCTCCGTCGTAATCCATTGATGAGAAACTTCCATGTCTGCCGGACAAATCGTGTGCACTGCCACATCCAGAATCGAATGTTGGTTGTTCAACAGGAGTTTCTGCATTGAATTCATATCACATGCTTCATGTCAATTGATTGCCGAAAATAATAAATTATTCTCCCAACCCTATATTTTTATTAAATGAGTAATTCTCATTTAAGCTTCGTCGGTATAGCATGAACATAGATAAATGAATCGCCGTTGGTTCATATTTTTGGAAACGATACCGTCTTTACGTTTATGTTTAGCTTAGCTTAGCTTAGTGGATAGGCACCGTTTCTTAGGACAGCACGTGAAAACTAAACGAAATTTCCTCAAATTTACAAAATAATTGATGTGACGAACATAGAGATCAAATTAAACAATCAAAGTTTATTTCTTTTGAAATGTCTTGTCCTATTTTAACTATCGCAAAATAGTTCAAATTGTGTTAAAACCAGGTATATACTTCGGAAGTTTAACGGTAACAAATAGTACTGAGTGTATATTAAATATTTAAAGTTTTTTTTCATTTAACAAAAGATAAACAACACAGGGATCATTGTTATTGTTTTGGGTGCGTGAAACAAATTATCCAAAATCCGGATGGATACATAGAGTTCAAAAAGGCAGGTATGTCATCGATTTACTGTCCGGGAGAAAAATTACATTTCCTATTTTCATGAAAAGAAGAAGACGGAAACAGTGAACCACAGACTGGGTCAAGGAAAGCAACAGCAAACCAACGTTTGGTAACGCTTTGAGAAAGTGAAGGGCTTTCCCCAAGGCGCATTCTTCATTAGTTATAATTTTCTCTTTTAACCCTTAGAAAGTGAAGGGCACTCACCAGGTGCCATCACTGAGACTTCACAAAGCGTGACAGGGTTGCCACGACCGGACTGGATGCTCACGTATCGACCGACGATTGGCGAGATACAATCGACCGGAGTGATCGTCTGCATGAGTCTTCGTGGGGTCAAGACTTCGCCACATTGATGGTGAATTTCGATGTTTTCCTCTGAACCAACTCTTACTGCTGTATTGACGAGTCCACCGGCTGTACAAAGAGAGAATATCGGTGAGGAGGCCAAGGGAAATTTGCTACATGTAGGCTACAGGATTAATGAGTAATGTTACGATGTTATGACTGCATAGACAGTTATACAACCTTCCCTATAGCAAGTTGTTACGGTACCCTAAACATAGAATTATGTACGGTTACGCATTTCTAACTAACTGGTGTATAATGAAAGCGTGATAAAGTCTTATATACTGGATCCCTGAACTCTGATTGCTCCTCACACAGATCCCTATACAAACGCTTGTCTTTTGGAATTCTGAGAGGAGAGGTTGATTGATCGATCTTCACCCAGTATTAGCCAAATTTTGTTACCTCTATAGTCAGCACAGTCGTCACAGTTACAATGGTCAGCAGTATTGCCACACCAACCAATCGACGAGCAGCATGGGAATTCACCGTTAGGATCGCACTGGCCGGGCTCACCACTAAAGTCTGGGTAATCGGCTCCACAACGTAAATCCGTTCTCCACTTTGCTTTGCTTGCTGTTTGCAAACGAAAAAGATTAAGCCCCGTCTATCTCTTGTGATAATACGATAGAATATGTCATATTTTCCAGAATACCCGCATGCTCCCCAAATGTTTACTTTCACAACAAATTTTAATGTGAGCTCCATAAGCTGTATATTTGGGCTATTTTTTCAGAACTTTGTTTTGTGTCTTCCCTACACTTTCTGCATTGAATCCCTAAACTGTAATTGAATGCCAAGTATTTAGCATATTAAAACAGCCTATATGAGTATAATCTCCATTGTTATTAGGAAAATTGTATTCAAGTCCGGACTAGAATTCATTTCAAACAATAATAAATAATGATCACTACAGACATACAAGCTGTGTTGACAAAAACATACTTGAAATTTCAGCATGACAAACAGAATAGGGCTAGACATAGTAGTGATATACAGAAGCAGAATACTGAAAAAGTCGCCACAAGTTACAGCTTATGTGGAAAAATCATATTATATTTTCAGTAACTGTATGTTACATTCTGTAAGTTATAATTTGTGCGCAAAGGAGTGTGGTGGATATGCCAAGTGAAATTACTGCACGTTTAGGAATCGATCGATGTTCTGTGGTGTTTCTGAACTTACTGTAGTCAATGCACGTGCCACAATTGCAGTGGTCATCCGTATTACCACACCAGCCTTGGGGGGAGCAACATGGGAAGATTCCACCAGGATCACATTCAGCCGGGCTTCCATCGTCGAGTGGATAATCGGGACCGCAACGCAAATCATCTCTCCACTTATTGGCTGGATGACAAAATTATGAAAGACACAAAGAATCTTTAATCTCTGTATTATTACATCTAATTTTTCTATAATCCTGCGATATCAAGGCTTAGAGTTTATATCCATTGCGTTCCATAACATGTAAGGTGGGCATTGGCAAATTAAATTATTTTAAATATTATGGAATTAGGGGTACGAAAGTGGACATGTATCATTCTTTTCCCACTTTTGATAATATTTTAGGGCACAAACATTGCAGAGCTCTTATGCGCAATTTTGACTTCAATATCCTGCATGTGCATGGAAAGTTTTATATGCTAATGACGCGTTACATATACGTCAAGGCAAGTGAAATGAGGTAAATTCAAGATAAAATAATGAGGCCTGCGAAACAAATACAATATATGTAAAACAGATTAGCTTACGTGGTCTCTTCAAGATAACTCTGTACACTTTATAGGCGTTACCAAGATCAACTTTCCACCACGTCTTGTCTTCGCTATCCAACATGGCGCAGGTCTGCGTATTTCCATCGTTTCCATAGGCAGGATCACTACCGGCACTGAGAGACGCAACGCCACCCAAGGCAACATTTGTCAGCTCGGGTTCTGCAAAGACATTGGGAATTCGTCACTATACGGCCATCCATGCTACCGCCTCAAGTATTTTCAACATGAGGTGATCGTGTATACCAATTCTATTATATAAATCTGATTTATGCGAACTTTGATTTACAAATGTCACTCCGCTAAAAGAAACAATTATTGAAACACAATGACAAAACTGTCAAAATTCACTTAGGCGAACTAAAAACGAACAATGATACAATTGACACGAAACAGGGAGTAAGGATAGCGATGATTTTCACCTTGTTCCTTTATTTGTTCGTAGAAATCGTGTTCGTCTTGGTCGTAACTGCCACATCCTCCACATCCACCAACGGGTGGTCTAGGCTGTTCATTTGGCTTGCTGTTTAGAACGATGGCCATACCACCCATCAAGTGATGTTCAATATGACAGTGTATGAACCACCAACCTTGAATAACACAAGTAATATTGTTTGACTGATTAAATTGAGACTTCAAATCAAATAGAAAAATACTTATATATTTTTACCACGGGGATAGATCTGCTGGAGGACAGGATTGTCCCAGAGGTTATCTGAAACCAAGCTTAGAGATGTATTCACCTTATTGATTAAGCTTATGCGTTGCGTCCTTGTGTGTATGTATGTACAATGTGTATGTATGTATGTATGTATGTATGTATGTATGTATGTATGTATGTATGTATGTATGTATGTATGTATGTATGTATGTATGTATGTACAATATGTATGTATGTATGTATGTATGTATGTATGTATGTATGTATGTATGTATGTATGTATGTATGTATGTATGTATGTATGTATGTATGTATGTATGTATGTATGTATGTGTGTGTGTGTGTGTGTGTGTGTGTATGTATGTATGTATGTATGTATGTATGTATGTATGTATGTATGTATGTATGTATGTATGTATGTATGTACAATATGTATGTATGTATGTATGTATGTATGTATGTATGTATGTATGTATGTATGTATGTATGTATGTATGTATGTATGTATGTATGTATGTATGTATGTATGTATGTATGTATGTATGTGTGTGTGTGTATGTATGTATGTATGTATGTATGTATGTATGTATGTATGTATGTATGTATGTATGTATGTATGTAGGTATGTATGTATGTGTGTGTATGTGTATGTATGTATGTATATGTATGTATGTATGTATGTGTGTGTGTGCGTGCGTGCGTGCGTGCATGTATGTGTGTGTGTGTGTGTGTGTGTGGATGGATTGGTGTATGTATGTATGGATGGATGGATGGATGGATGTATACATGCATATATCCATCCTTCATTACAGTCCAGTTGAAGTCATTAACTTCTCCATCGTTAGGTACCGCAGATTGCAAATTCCTATTGGAGAGGAAAATAACTGAAATACACAACACATGTGAGGAAATAATTTCATGAAAGAATTCCATGTACTGGGCAATTCAATAAATACATCCACGACTATAAATAATGAGAGAAATTCGATTGTTGAAGTAAACATTGAAAGATTCAACAGATTTTCACTTGCCTTTTTTAAAGTGCATATTTGACGTCTTTGTGAAAAGTTACAATACAGGAACGTCAATAAATTGCTGTAGAAATGAATTATGCTCTATCACAAATATGCGATACATGCTGATGTCAAGTACTGTAGTGTGCCACGTTTAGTAGAGTATTCATTTATAAGAAAGTAAAATACCTGGGTTATCAGCCTCTAGACGCACGATGACATATCCTCCAGAGGGCAGCAAAATAGTATCTTTTCTTGGAGGGTTGTAGAGGTTCATGGGAATGGAATCAGGATCCTCGTTCCAGGTATCATTTCTCCATCGAGGTTTATTACATGGCACTAATACGCTGTAGGAAATTCCAATACATTTCATTGAGACACATTCAATACATGCCAGGGCTTGATACTTATTTACACACATATATAAAATAGAAGGCCGAATTCTAAAGTTGAGTAGATCTTCATTGCCAGACAGTGCGACGCTTTCATACTCCAATATCTAGTCGCAATAGATAGTGCCAGACGAATTCTGTTTGATTTGCTGTCTCTTACCTGTTCAAGAAAGCTTTCTTTCATAATAATAACTCAGCTGGGTGTAACTATATATAGCACATTATATCTTTTTGACAGTCCTCTATCGACCTTGAGCCGAAGCAAACATGTGGAATAAGAGCTTTGCGATCTGATGTTCGTGTTTCTTATTATTGTTGGTTGTGATGAATAGGCCTAGTTATGATTTACGGGTTCGTCTGGCCTGCTAAATATCTTATACATCTTGCCGGCCACTCAGTAACATACAGGCACATACCAATACATATAAAGCCTAAAACTTATAATGATATCAAAGATGTGTTTCATATGCACTCAACGATCCCTGCTTAATGTGATTGAAACTTATTTTGTACAAATCCATTATACTGCAAAGGGAAACACGTTGCAAGACATCACATAAGCAATGCGCCCTCTATATTAGTAATCACAACTTATTCACTGACATTTAGTATTTCAAAATATGACTGTAGATAGAGTGCGTGCCTTAGAAAGTTTACAGTTCGTCATCACAAATAGGAAATGGTAATTTCAAAATTTATACTTAATTATATGCAATACGACTAGCGTTCTTATATGTATGATATTTCGATGTTTTTCGTGCGAAACTCCTTTTATTTGGATGTGTCTTGAAAATAAACCAACCTGTCGAGTGAACAGCATTCATTTTCATTTTCAGGGCAAGGGCAACACAGATCCTGGTTAGCTCTTACATATTCACCATCTTCGTCTTGTTCTGGAAATCCCATTTTTGTCACCAATGCACTGTGTCCATGGATGTGGATCGGATGAAGTGAGCCATTCTTAGAACCTCCAGACCCAACGCTTGAGAAGACAAACTGATAGTTATGCTCGGTTAGGGTGACATAGTTTGTACAGAGACACACGGTGTGGTGATCAGCAGCATCACATTCTGGTTCGCATTCGGTAAAAGTGGAAGTTGGGTCATATGGCGGTGCTGTCGGGAAGACGAACGATTTGCCATTGCATGCTGGTTTTGGTTTTTGTCCCGGCTTTGCTTTGCCCAGAGCCATACCACCTACACCCCCAAAAACAAAGTTCATAAAAATTTGGGCTTCTTTTGACACGTGGCTGGGTGTCGGATCTAAAGCCAGTTCCCTCGCAGATCGGGTCATATCAGCAATTGCAGTACATACAGCACCGGACCAAGAAGGATAGTGTCCAAACGGACAGTTGAGTGTTTGACAAGGGTTTGTCTCCTTGTTGCAATGACGCCATCTATCTGGTGGCAAAGTGTCGGTAAGAAAGACGCCACTTACGTCACCATAACGTAATACAGAAGCATTGGTGTCGTTAAATGGACGACAATTCTCTTCATCAAACCGCATGGTGTCAGCACGCACCTGGTATTCTGTATATTCGGGATCGCATTTGGCCTCTAATACAAAGTCATATCTTTCACCAGCAGATACAATAATGTAATCAAAATCTTTAGGATTGAGATCAAAACCATCGGATGTGATCACTTTCAACTTGTGATCATCGATCGAAATTCTGTATGAGTAAACCATCTGAGCACCTATTACACGGAAACGGTATCTGTAACCTGGCTTAATAGCATAGCCATAATATGGAGTGCGCTTTAGGGGGTCTTTTAGGTCATAGCGTCCATGACCGTTGACCAAACCAGATGTGTAGGGCATAGGACTGATTTCTACACCATCGAATTGACGAGCACCATCGAATCTGGTACCATTGATGAACCAACCACCAGCTTTGAAGAGTTTCTCGAACATGTGGTGAGATTCTTCATGTTGCCAGTCGGACACCATAATGATAAACTGATCATACTCTGGCAAATGTCGCTCATCGTGGAGATCAATGAGATTGAAGTCGTAATATTTCTGATTTGGTTCATCTTCTTCATAAATAATTAATGGCCCAGCCATTCCTTCCGTATATTGGACACCAGTATGAGAATGATACCAAAATGTTCCTATAATTAAAAGATACAAAAATCATTTCAAAGTAGAGTTCATACTGATTGCAGCCACGACAATATAGTTCTCAAACGTACATCACTACCCATCCAAACTCTTTCACATCTTTTTTGTTTTGTTTAGTCTTTGTTTGCGAACAAATATATCATAATATTTCAAATTGAAGTTTCAGTGCCGAATGCTCTTTAACTCGTACCTTAAATTGGTATTCTTTTTTAATACGAAACGGCTGTTGTAACGATTAGACGATTTGTAAAGTTGCTTAAAGGAAATACTTATGCTCGAATTGGTCTCTTCTATATAAAAATATGCGTACCTGGAGGAATTGCAGAGAAAGTATATACAAAAGTGCCACCTGGTGGAATAGGGCACTGCGTGATGTATGGTACGCCATCCATCCATGGAGTTTTGGTCTGATATACACCATGCCAATGCATCGTTGTTGAGTCTTGCATCATAGCATTATGTAATGTTATACGTACGATACTTCCATACTTCACCTACACAGTGATATCAGTTGGTGAAAGAGTCATTGAATGAGTATAAGTCCATAAGTGATCAGTTTGTTTCCGGTGACGCTTACATATTTTAGTGACTGTATTGCATGTACAAATGTTAGTACAGCTAGTTGGAATTAGGGAGTGTCTTTTTCCTCGTGCCTATATAAACTTTAAAACTTCCAGTCACAAGTATCATTTTGCTCAGGTTTCAGTTTGGATTATATGTATTGTTGAAGATCATTTGAAATCAACCTATTAATAATATACATACGTGCTAAGTACTTCAATTTCTCTCTCTCTCTCTTTCTCTCTCTCTCTCTCTCTCTCTCTCTCTCTCTCTCTCTCTCTCTCTCTCTCTCTCTCTCTCTCTCCAGGACAGTGGTGGTAACAAGGAACTCCGAGCTACAAATTTTGCGCTTTAATCTGGTTAAAATCTGCTAAAGACTTTAAGCTTCTGTTCAAACATCAATTTTCTTTAACCTGAGTGGACAGTTCTGCTGGTGGATATTTACTTGTCCCCGAGTCTGTCTGTTAGCTCAGTAAAAAGCTTCGTGCTTTTCCGATTACTATATGTGTGTGAACTGTGTCTGTGTGTTGTCTGCTCAACGCACACTGTGTTGCTCGCTCGCGCACAGAATTGTAACATCTAAGTCGGTTACTATGACCAACTCTTTTGGGCTGAAAGCGGTGGCCGACTGGTTTTGTGTGAGGCCTAGCAGCTAGGCGATGTTGCCTTGAGTGTGGGGGTTCTAATCCCGTTTAGGTTGTAGTAAAAATTTATATCAATCCCGTTTAGGTTGTAGTAAAAATTTATATCTCAATACTCACTCTAATTGCTGGCCCGGGTACAGCTCCATTTACGGAAATTATACGACGCTGTACGCCATCACATGAAAGTTTAACGTCACCTGATTTGTAAAGATAAATTTAATGATCAATTTTTCGCTGGGGAAAATCACGAATAATGCTCAAACGTTTGCGCTCATCATTTATCGTAATTGCACTGGTCATTTTGGAACGAATTCAGAGAAATTGGCAACTGCATGACATACAATGATATAAACTTTGTATCACACCTTGCGTTCCGGTAGAAAAATCCAAAGTCACTATTGAATCTTAAGGTAAGGATTACAAGCTTTACTGAAAACGTAGTTTATGTGCAAACTTCACAGGTAAATTCTTTTCTTTAAGTTGACATGTTGACCCTAAGCGGAGTATTTATTCATCTTGTCTGCCCTTTCGGGTGTGGTACTTACGAAATGATATCGCTTTATCCG
The DNA here is from genome assembly GCF_041260155.1 of Ptychodera flava. Classification (NCBI taxonomy): domain Eukaryota; kingdom Metazoa; phylum Hemichordata; class Enteropneusta; family Ptychoderidae; genus Ptychodera; species Ptychodera flava. The sequence continues at coordinate 31,462,244 of NC_091949.1, forward strand.
TGCCAGCACAGTCAGGGTCGTCTATATAGCAAGCGACACATTCGACGGTATTGCCATCTGGGTCCTCACAGTCACTCACAATCGTATCGCCGTTATACGTCATACAGTAATCATGGGCGATTTCGAAATGGTACCGACAAACTTAGGAAAGAGAAACAGTAGCGGAGTTTGAGGACTATAGATGGTCATTCAAATTTGTTTTCATTCCATGATAAAGTAGTAATCTTTAGCTTTTTCTTTGTCCCTTTTAACGAATAACATTGAGACGTTTAGAGTGGTATAAATCATCTGAACTTTTGACCATGTAATATAACATTAAACTGGTCCAATAAACATTTTCATTCATGGTAATACATTAGCAAGTCCATGAGACGTTTGTAATTTACAACGTTAGGTAGGACCATCCTGAACCACTGATAGTTAGTGGTGGTACCAGGTGTCCGGAATGGGTGAGCGTACCCTGCTAGCATGCTACACCCGTCCGAAGGGGTTCCAAAATTTGTCTAAATTGCATGAAGTGATAATGTATATGAATCACTGTAATAAGTTAAAGCCGGGAATGCTGTCGTTAATCATTTGAGTGACCGAGGTGTTGTATTTGATCACAATGTTGTTATATCTACCATAGATCTTTTTGAATGCCGTCACAAGTACTTTTTGTGTGTAATTATTTTGCTGGTTTTTAAAATTATATCAATAGCTTTTATGAAAAAAAGTCAAAACAGACGTATATACTAAAAGTCTGTATTACTTGCAACTATTGTCATATTTACATATAATGTAAATGTATGTTACAACCTATACGGGCCACCATTAGTTATATAAAGTTGATACTTTAATAGCCTATTTAAATGTATTAGCACCTTATACAGTAGTATTTGCCTGACATATTTCAGTGTTTAAAGACACGTACAGCTATATTCAGGGCATACCGAAATGTTGTCTTCGTCAACTAAACGGCCATTTTGTAATGTTGCATTTTACAAACGCACAAATTACGAAGACCTATTCTCTGAAGAGTACGTGCCATATGACTTCAAGTTAAGATTAGGAACAGAAAATTTTGCACACCGATCGTATATGGATGCCCCGTATTTAATCATCATGACGAAAAGATTCATTGTAATTTCGAGAGTTCTTAATAGAGCAGACACTTGCCTATACGACTGTCGTCGAGTTCAGGAACATACTCAGTTTCACAATATCCCTCATCTTCGAAGATCGCCTGTAAATTTAAAGAAAATTCGCGGCACTGATATTTCTATGCAAGACAGAACAAACGTCAAATATTTTCCAGGAGTGAGGCATTTCTCTCTTAACGGCAAATTAAAGGAAAGCATATCGCTATAACTTTGCAGAAACAATTCATCGTTTTCCTTTTATAAAGCTTATACAGTTCTTTCTTCCATTTCCCATTCCTACGTTTAAACAAAATGTTAGCCTTGTCCACATAACACGGCAGGTACAGTATGTAGTTATATTGAATAAGAGTACATGGATTAATGTCCGAACTAGAATTCACTTGTCTACAATAATGTTGAACATTACACTAAAGCAGGCAGCGATGACAAGTGGAACACTGGGAAATCAAAGAAACAGAAACAGCTAAAGAACAGCTACTTCGACTTGAAGTTCATGATTTTATCGCCAAATTTTGTCTTGATATCATGCCCACCCTCTGGAAGCATGGTAGTTTCTCCGGCTGCCAATGTTCCAACTAAAATAAGCGATTTACGTACCTGAGATAAGGAAAGAAGTCCTAGGATCGAGAACACCAGTAATGCCATGATCCAGAGTCAGCTGTCCTATTGCAAAAAGCTTTATGTCGCGTCGTTCTCGTTTACGAAGATCTTTTATACACTTTGACATGTATCGTGAATGTCACATCATATAGTTAATCAGTATTTTTTTTATTCTTAATATCCGGCTGCGTTGGCGAATCATTTCTAATTTTTACGAACTTTTATTTACATTAGTACCATGTTTTTCGTATTTACTTTATTCAGATATTAATATTTCGTGAAAATCTTTTACCATTAAAATTCACTTACAATGGATTTGTGGGTGGAAGGCACGTTTGGAACAATGCATAGTTTTTACAGGTACATGCATTTTTTACAAATAACAAATCCTGTGACAAGTTAATTTGGATTTGTCATTTTTTGGTAACCAACAGTTGTAATATGGAGAAGAATTGACCTTCATATTTCGACGATTTGACATTTCAGACAAATCCTTAGCCATTTCATTTGCAGATTCGACTACTTTCAGGAACAAGGGTATGACTCTTATTAATTGCTGTTTTAGTACATACTTCACATCACAGTATACTGTTGAGGGGGCAAAGAACTTGAAACGTCATACACGGTAAAGTTGGTGGAACCGCAACGTATTGTTGATTTGAATTCCATGATGGCCAACGAGTCGGGAAGATCAAGTTTGTTTTGACCGATGTAGCGTAAAAACGAAAAAAAACAACAAAAAATGTTGGGAAAATAAATATTTTTTGTCAGATTGATAAATGGGACCAGCAAGAAGAGTGACAAGCTACTACTACACCACGTTGATGTAGAATGTCTACAGTTCCTCATGAAAACACCGACGTAACAACTCTGGCAAGTACTGTTTTATGCTTCATCCGCCAGTCGAATGCTCGAGGGTGAGTGCGAAGGCATTAGGCTAAACATTCTCAGTGCACTAGCAATGGCTGAAGCGACTGGAGACAGTCCACGGCGATATGGGACACAGCGAGTTGTTTAATCACTTGGTATGGGCAAGTTTATCTCAGGCTCTCAAGGTACAAGGGGTCTATTGAATCTTTCGGTATTGTTTGTACCATGACACGAGCATGGCTTGGTTGCTACATCAGTCATATCGTCTCGTCTCAGTTTAGCCTCATTGGTATCAGGATAAAGTATTTTGCGCTTTAAATGCAATTTAGATGACTACTCAATGAAAAGTTTTGTGTCTGTTTCTGATCGTAGTTAGAAGGCCGAAAACTCGGTGTGTGGCAAGTTCAGACGTATTACAAAGTGACGTATAGGCCAACACCGATAGTTCCATGTTATTAGCAAAGGGATGTTTACTCGGGCAGGGTCCTTCCCTTGGAGCAATATAATATGCAATGTTGACCTAAGCAACCTGTGCGGACCAAACGATGTGTGATGTGAAGCGGGAGGTAATCGATTATTCAATTGAGCAAAAAAATCACTGAAATCCGTAAGCATTCTTGATAATGTGGAATCCTTCACGTAAAATGGACTTTTTTTTCGGAGACAGAAAAACTGTATGTGAAAATTGCATGTTCAGCTTTATTTACCTGTATCATCAATGGTCTCATTTACGACGCGCTGATATCACCGTGACAGTTCGATCTTCCGTAGTGGCGGGTGATACTGAACTGGACACAGCTGTCAAATAAGTAAAGCGTGCATACACCTCGCCTTTTAATGTGAAAAATATAATAGAAATAAAAGCTGCAACGGGACGGGGGTTTCGTGAGAAGGGAAGCACGAGATCGCTATTGCCGAAACTCTGTCATGCGGCGCAGAGAGCACAACCAGAATTCCTCGTCCAATTATATGGTCTTGACACTTGAACGCACAGTGCTGATGTATCGGTCATAAAAATGAATCGCACAATCATTTGCAGAGCTATACTTCATCATTTCGATGAACATGTATTTAAGTGACCAAAATTAGACAATCGCAAACTTTACTATGAATAATTCAGTATTCGCGTCAAGTTCAGTTATTATGTCAACTTCGCCTTCGAGTCTCTTACGGCGTGCGCGATGGGAGACGCCATCAACCTTGTTTGTAACGTGAAAAGCAGAAAATCCTAATGCTTTTGATTTGAAAGCTTGTTTGTAGGACAACTTTTCTAGGTGGCCGCAATGCATTAAAATTAACGTATTTATGTGTTGAGAGTGGTGAGAGGCTTATCTAGGAAAAGTACTTACTATTATGGTCTATTTGCTGTGGTTAAATTTACCAAAACAATCGATAATGTTGACCCCATATTACAGCTTTAAACACTAAAACGCAAACAACAAGCTTGCAGTATCATTAACAAATTGTCACTACGTACGTACTGACTGAAATGCAGAAGTGACTGCCGTATTTTTTTACTTAAATTTAATTTTACTACCATACACTGTCACCAAGTTGTCGCTGTTTCCTGAACTAAGATCCCTTCAAACCTCAAAGTTTGAATCGTGTGAAAAAAATTGCATCAGTTGAAATGCCTGCTTGTTAAAAGACCTTGATTAGCTTGCATGTGTATGAAATCTTACTGAGGACGTTTAAAGTTTTGGCGATAGAAATTTTCGGCACACTTGTTCTCAAAAATGCACCCTGTATTGTGATCTAGCATGTCATAATACAAATGAGCGATTTACTGCAATTCTGTTTCTGAATCTCCTACTCTGCATATGAATACTTTAAAAGGTTAACTATACATGCATATAAGAAAAATTGTCTGTTTGTTTTTTCTGAATTGGTATGGTTATGCATTAAGATAAACTTTTACTGGTAGTATTGCTCTGTATGGTACAGGCTTTCAGGAACAATGCAGAATTTGATCACTATTCATGGAAGGTTAGTCACCATTTTTTATATTTTATTGCGTAGGACTCGGTGGTTCAATGACATGGTTATGCTAGTTTTACATATTCATCTCGAAAGACACTAGAGAATGGCAATTAATGTACGCATTTAGTGATAATTTCTTGGCATTGCTGCGCTCGTAGTCAGTGGATCGTAATTCTTTCACTACCTTAAGCCGACACACAAAGATATAGATTGTAGCACAGTTTTGAAACCTCATTATGAGATGTCAAACGTAACGTTCAGTGTCGCACGTCTAAGTCATCAGTGTACATTCGCTAAAAAGTTGTATGCGTTTCTAAACTTACATAACTACAAAATTGTCATCATTATACAATTTTTATCACGTGGAAATTTCCCGCCAGTCTTTGATTGTTTCTCAAGATTAAATAAGATCACACTATGGAATATACCGTTCTTGATTCTTCTCATTTAACTTTTACAAATAATTAACAGTATGACGCTATCTCCTATCTTCTTCTCGTATATTCTTGAACCAACCTCTACACGTTTTGGCCACGTGAGGAACCTTCGAAATCATACCTCTACAAGGGAGGGCATTACACTCTCCCACCTTTTTAATAACCAGCGTCCTTGCTAGTCAAAGCAAGTGAAGGAGCATAGATAAAATCTCGACAAGGGAGGGCATTACAGTATTATCCCTCTTGCGGGGACAAGCCAAAGGATTCATACCTTATGAAAGATTACTGCAGAATTTAAACTTGTTATATGTCCGCTACCACGGTCCATGCCGCTACTGACTGATGGAAAGCGTCAGCTTGTAACAACGATAATTCTCCATGACATCCGCAGCAACTTGACATTGTTATTTTTTCTTCTGACCTGTGGATCAATGTATATTTGGGGGATGGGGATGGGAAGGGCAGATTTACTTTAGGTATGGTACTAATTCAAAAGATGGCTAAAGTGAATCAGTCACGCACCTCTGCTTGTACGATCCGCATTGTTAAAGAATGTAACAGCTAGTATTAATCGATAATTAAAGATAACATAACGATACATCGACCGTGTATGCAAAGTTCATAATAATGATAATAAACACAATAAGGGTGACCAAATGCAAGTACAGAAACTAATATGGCGGCTCGGTAGGTAGTGAGTCCATTGCGTCAATTTTTTACAGAAAATCTCTATCATGATTGCCGCCAATGAAATTTAGGCAGTCTTGACACGAAAAAAATTGCGCCTGTCCGACTTTTTAAAACAGATATATTGTCGAATTATTCGGTATTTCATCTATTGTTTCTATCTAAGTGCGCGAGAAACAATGTCATAATACCCGGCCATTTCACTGCACCACTGTTCTCGGAGTGCTGAATAATATTCGAATGCCGTAAAATGATTTCATCTAGCTATGTAGCTAATTACAATTAATTACAATGGTGTTCAGAATGCCAATGAATGCACGATGGCTATGAATCAATCAGCGAACTTACGGTTATGATGATCGATCTACCTCTTAAGTGAAATTCTGTGTTGCCACTTTTAAACTTGTTTATTGACTTCGTTACAATAATTCCTTCAATTTGTAATTGACTTTACGTCTCTTAAAATTTCAGCACATCCAAACATAACCGTAAACTCCGTATCTCTTAAGTACGGAAAACTTCACTGCCGCATGTTACAACATTTTTGCTAATGATAATAATTAGCGAGATAGGGAAATATGCTTATGATCGTATACCATGAACCACCGAATATGACTATAACCAATGAAAATATAACGTTAAATGGATAAAATTAATGCTTTTGCAAACCAGTTTTAAATATGTATCTCACATCTGTAAAGATTTCAGCATCCGTGGCATTATTAGGCCAACCGAATTTGAATGTCGAAATCGAAGAAGGAATTCTGAAATATCGTCATATTTCTTTCTGTGATCGTCGTTTTAGAGTTGGTATTTCCAACATTGGATTTTACATGTAACGCCGTGCATTACGCGGCCAGCTTATATTTGATGATGATATTAGAGAACGAAACGCGTATTAGCTCGAAATCCAGCACATATGCAATGTTCGCACGAAACATGTGAGAAGATGTAAAGACCATCGCTTTGCAATATGCTAGGAATAAATCGAATATCGAAATTTGGTGTAGAACAGGAAGTTAATTCGTTTGTCAATGTTTCATTTGTAAAGGCGGAGCCTCCTTTTAAAAGGGCGCGCTGCCGTGGTTGCGTTCACTGTGTAAGTGGATTGGCAACACGCGGGTACACGCTCCAGAAACTGCCACTTATTAGTTTTTTTTTCCGGCCACAACAGGGCAGAAAACTGCCAAGCAGTCAGCGCGAAGCTGCTGCCGATCGAACTCTGTGGTTATAATCAAATTCAAACGTGACTGGATGATGATTTTGAGGAAATTCGAGCGTTGGGAATCAATGACCATTGGCGGTTTGAACGGACTGTCAATCAAACGCTAACCTTGTATAAACTCTGTTTGCAGGATTAGCAAAAGAAGCCAAAAGGTTGAGATCAGTTTGTGTAATTAATGGTATAGAAATCAAACATCATACTGGCCAAGTGTTTGACTGGGAGGAGAACTTCCCTTATGCGAGAACCTGGGATTGAAAATTGCGGCTTTAATGTTGACCTTGACCTGGCGTCGCAAGTCGGACGGCTATGCCAAACATAATAAGTTTCACATGAAATGAAAGTTTCAGTCAGGCATATTTAATAACAAACGAGTTACTCTGCTTTGTTTCCGAAACAGACGGCATATGGTCACCATGCTCCGCCCCCATCCCAATAGAGCTGTTTTTGAGTTGCTTTTGCCAGAGTGTACAAAGTTTCGGGTACCTACTTTTCGGCTAGATGCGTTCCTTATTCAGCATAAAATAATTGATGGGGGTTTATAAACTAATTATAAATTAATTTGCAGTTATCTACAGCTCGATATCTTTTCTTACTTTCTTTTTTCACTTTTCCCGGGATCAACTTGAAGGAGTGGCTTTATGTAACTATCATCGACTGACAGCCGTTCTAGCTGTCCTTGTGCCAGACTTTCAGATCAGCCTGCAGTTTTATCAGAAAGTATCACAAGGGCAGGAAGGAGCACCCTTTTTACATGTAGACACCAGCTATTGAGGAAACCGTCGACAGTATAGGCGCAGATGGATGTTTTGTCTAAAATGTATCAGTGTCAGTGAGACGGGATTATCACTAAAAACGTAACATTGTCGGGTCCAAACCAATATCGAAAATCGCATATCCGAAATAAGGGGCAGTGTATCAAATTGCAATATTCGATTTTGTTTCACGCATAAGACAGAACACGTCGCACAAGAGCAACTACTTAATGCGCAATATTGCTAGTCAACACTCGTAAATATCAATTTAAAGCCGATTCCACAAAAATGTTTTTCTCTTTCAAAACTAGAACGATGCCTGGCCGCCATATGTATCGCGCACCTCGCGCAATTTAAATTTTCGAATTCGTTCACAAAATCGCAGCGGTTAATGTAAAATTAGCTTGTAAACGTCATTTCTTTGGGTCATAAAATCTTTGACAAAATGCAATTTAGACATAATTTATCATGTCTTTCTCTGATTTCCACATCGAAATATGGTTGGCCTAATAATGCCACGGAGTTTTCAGCATGAACATTTAAGCCAAAATAGATTAAGCATATTAGTCAGTTTTGATATATAATCTCATAGCACGTTTGCCATACACATCGAACTTTCAGCATTATGTAATCCAAGTAATGACCAATTTACCTCAAAAGTCTATTAAATGTAGGTTCATTCACTTGTGATATATTTGGTCCAATTATTAAAATTCTTTACATGTACAAATACAAAATAATAAATCTAAAATGCATTAAAACTTCTGTGTTCTAAACGAAGTAAAAATGTACCCTAGACATCCGATCAAACTAGGTGCAATACAAGATTTGTTTTCTACAGCTGTCTAGCATCGCCTAAGTTTTTTGTATGGTTTTGTATCTTGTATTGTTTTCGTGGTACTATTCACCTGCATACCTTTGCATTAAGATATTTTATTTCAACGGATGATGTCTTCGACACACATGCCAGGAAATTTAAATTTTTGTTTGATTTTGGAAATAGATGTTTTGATGTACATACATGCATGCATGCATGCATGCATGCATGCATACATACATACATACATACATACATACATACATACATACATACATACATACATACATGCATGCATACATAAATACACCACTTTCTGAACACGCAATTTAGAAGGAAACACTGGCACAAAATTTAAAAGAATAAAGGCTGTATAATAAAAGCAAAGAAAAAACACAGTAATTATGCAATCTTAGGCGCTTTAATGCTCCTCAAAGATTAAAAAGATTACAATAACACAGTTGTGAAAGACGCATACCTTTATAGAAGATAAAACAACTTCATTTGATTTAAGGATATTAATTTTGTACTCAAGGTTACAATTACATAACTGTCTGTTATTTCTACAAATGGAAAAGTGTGTTGCATAGATAACACTTACGGCAAGTTATTCTTACTTAATAGGGAAATAACTTTGCTTTTTGCTTTAACGATTTCTCTCACTAGAATTGAAATTGTTGATCGATTTTGGGAGATCACGCTGAATCAGTTGCGTTTGCAATAATATTAGAGGCATTGACTGAAACTTCTTGGTAACCTATCTAGCTGCTTAAATCGTTCTTAACGAGGTTACAATCATTTGTTCACAGTTTCTGAGAAATTCAAATCAAAATCAAAACACAATCGGTCATCAAGGATGCTATTTTGAATGATTTAACTAAATTGCAATATAAATCAGTCTTGTTGGTTTTATTCGACACACTGGTAAATGTATCAGACCGTGTACGTCATATTACATGCAAATTATTATAACACCGCCTTCTAAAACATATTGTATGATTATTGACATCAACAAACGAACTTGTCTAGACCGATAAGTTTACACATAAATTTTTTCAGTAACTCTTAGATTATCCCTTTGGTGTAAAGTTTTGTGGTAATATTGTATTTGCACTTGGTTGACATGCAATTACTTTAACTAGTCTATATCGTACATTTCACCAAGTAAATGAATAACTGTCCGAATTGAACAAGCGAAAGTTTGAGGTTGAGAAGAGAATGTTGAAATTATGTCGTCGATCCTCGTCTTCAGCGAAGTGAACACAATCTGAAAGAGAACGTTTGTAGAAACAATGAGAACGACGCTTTCAACTGAATATTGACTGGCAGATAACAAATATTTTGTTTGACAGGTAGTATGCCCATCGAACTGGACTTTTTAAACATTTGCTTGAATTTTTTTTTTTGGGGGGGGGCAACTATTAAACTAATCCCTTTCATAATGAAGAAAATATCAAGGGCACTTGTGCTAAGTTTGACATGAAAGGAACATATTTCTAACAATTACCTTACCTTGTATTATCTATAGTTTTCAAAGTCGGTCTACACGCACAGCAGGGCGGGAAACTATTGCAATAACTTGAATGTAAAAAACTTTTGCCGAAGGGCATTGTACATGCAAACAATAGTTTCTCGAAGAAAGTACTTTTGGTAAATGCTGACGTAGAATAGTACAAATATCCGCCAGAATCAACATTTGACACGATTAGAACTAATATGGAATAGGATAATTGAATCTTTACAATTTTAAAATATCTCAAATGTGTTGGGGGCCCTATAGCTGAATGTTGCAATTTCACAAACTACTCATTAAAACAAGTGCATTGCTCAAAGAGAAAAGAAGAGTAGCTTACATTACAGATAAAACCAACATTAGTTCACTATCCAATTATCCCAAATTAGCTCCAATCGTTTTGCTTTTTTAACTATATTAGCTCTGTGTTTTCGAAACTTATGTCGTGTATTTTCAATGGCTGAACCTGACAAGATTATTAATTTTGTTAAAGGTAGTATTAGAAACTTACGGGTCAGTTTTATGCCGCCTCCCAGTCGATCTGGAAACCTGTTGCCTGACCATTGTCGTCGGTTATGAAATGAACAATGATCTCTTGGGCGTTCGTATCAAGTGGGTCGGGAATTGTGGTCCCGGTATACTCTGCAATTTTCTCCCCTCCAACGCCATTGACAAACAGGAAATCACATCCATCCTCCAAGTCAAATGCCATGAAGTTCAAGACGATACTCTGTGGAAAATCGAAGAAACAACTTTTTTTAAATAGGAAGTAGCAGCTTTTTAAACATATGAATGGAAACAACGCGAAATTAGGATTCCTTTCAGATTTGCTGTTTCGCAACATACGAAATGCATACTATATTTGGTGTCACGACGACGTCTCACAAACATAGCTGAGTGTTTTCTAAACATTAAACAAAGTAAGGTTTCAAAGGTGTCGTCCTGACATATTTGGAGTGACAAAATGTCTTTCTGAGTGTATCAATTGAGCGCGTTCGTTCTTAATATATCATGTGATCTATAGTGTTTGTGATTTCTTTTATTTAGCCTTCGTAACGTTGAACATTACGTCGATGTATGCCCATCTCGGTCAATCGTTCACCAGGTAGGTCGATTATGTCTTTGATACTCACTTTGCCGTCGGGTGCAGTGATGCGCCACTCGCATGCTGCATCATTATCATACAGAGTAGTTCCATCGTAGTTCATCGATATGATAGTTCCTTCGTCACCAGCGTAATCGTGCGGTATACCACAACCAGAATCGAATGTCGGCTGTTCAACAGGCGTAACTGTATCATGAAAATACAGAATGACAACATGACTGTCTCAAGCGTTCGCTAAAATGTTTACGTAGCATATCAACCAATCGCACGTTTAACGATTATTGTCATTAATTAATTAATTTTGTTGAATATTAAGTAAGACTGTCATTTCTCCGTATTCGGTTTTGAAAGTTGTACCCAGTTAATCAGTGTTTTGGACTAGAAAGTTGATATTAAATATATACCTGCCGTCTGTTCAGGTAAAGTCTTGGGCAAACTCATGCATGTACGTTTACACGTATGTATGTACGTACGTCAGTAGGTACATACGTACTTACGAATGTATGTATGTATGTATGTATGTATGTATGTATGTATGTCTGTCTGTCTGTATGTCTGTATGTCTGTATGTATGTATGTGTGTATATTTGTATGTTTTTATGTCTGTCTGTCTGTCTGTCTGTATGTATGTATGTATGTATGTATGTATGTATGTATGTATGTATGTATGTATGTATGTATGTATGTATGTATGTTTGATGCATGCATGCATGCATGCACGTACGCATGTCTGTATGCAAAAATATAAAAACGAATTTGTGTATTAATGGTAAAACACAGCTATCCCTACGATGTTTTTCGCCCAATTGGGCGATGTATACATTAGTTTGATAAAGTTTATGAGCGATGCGTGATAGGCTAGTGTATGTAAACTCTACAGCGTGTGGAGGGGTCGAAGTCCAAAAAATTGTAACAACTATAGCTCGCTTATTGACCCGTTGTTTTTGACCTGGTTTGACAGTGATGTCTTCGCTAGGTGACTTGGAACGGTAAGTTGTGAGTGAATGCACTACTATGCCTTTTTTCCACTTCTTCATTTTCATCATTTCTGCCAGCAAAACGTTTACGGCCATTTCTTATAGCTGATTTTTATATGCTAAAGGCAAAAACTTTAATCAAATCAGTATAGAATTAGTCAGAAGCATTGTATAGTTTGGACACTCAGTTTTTATAATAATATCGAAGAAAAACTAGGAAAGTGAAGATGAAACTTACTAGGTGCCATTACTAATACTTCACAAAGCCTAACAGGATTGCCACGGTCTGACTGGATGCTAACATAACGACCTATGATGGGTGTGATGCAATCGACTGAAGTCACATCTCTTGCCAGTTTCCTTGGTGTCAGGACTTCGCCACATTGATGGTGGATCTCAATGTTGTCCTCTGAACCAACTCTTATCACGGTGTTCACGAGGCCACCACCTAGACAGTGACAGAGATAAATAACATAATTTTTGTAGAAAAGTTGTTTCGAAAAGTATTAAAAGAAAAATCCACGGATTTGATTAAATTGAAGGGTTTATATTTCAAATATCCTTAATCCCTCATGTCTCATGTCGTTCAACATACGATTTTTAGCTCATTAACTTTTTCATGAGATTCTAAAGAAGGTGAAACAGATTGTCAAGTTAACTGTCCTTCGAATATACTCTCTCTTTCTGTTTTGTATGCCAGAAAAATTCTCATTAATAAAATGCCAAATGAGGTGAACCTATCTCTCACTACACTCATGCCACCCGTAATTTTCCGAATGTATACGAAATTCCCATGTAAGTGAGGATGTAGGTTGTTGATAGGTTTTGAGGTGCGCTTACCTCTGTAGTCAGCACAGTCACCACAGTCACAGTGGTCAGCGGTATTGCCACACCAACCCCACGGTGAGCAGCAGGGGAATTCTCCGTTGGGATCACACATGGCGGGCTCTCCGTCAGCAGAAGGGTAGTCAGGTCCACAGCGTAAATCTGACCTCCATCTAGCGGTGCTTGCTGTAAACAAGAATGAAAAAGATTACACCGTTTAGATATGTTGTTGATTATGGAGAGTGCATAGTTTATCAAGACTCTGCGTTGTGAAGGACGCACTTAAGACATACATTTACAGTATCAATGAGATTCGCAAGTCCGACTGAATGACCGATAGCTATTTGTCAGATTATGAAAACTAAATCGATAAATATCCTTTGTGATTGTGTTGTTGAACTTACAGTAGTCTATGCACGAGTCGCAGTCGCAGTGAGCCTCAGTATTACCACACCAAGCGTAGGGGGAGCAGCATGGATAGATTCCACCAGGATCACATTCAGCTGGACTACCATCGGATAGGGGATAATCAGAACCACAGCGCAGATCGGTCCTCCATCTGTCCGCTGAAGTAAAAGTTGTCGAAGATACATAAAAACCATCATATAATTTTTGTACATTGATATTTTCATTTCACAGAATATATTAATGATACGTCAACGGTGATGACACGGCATGATACGTTCTTCCTGAGTTGCAAGAAATTTCAAAGTTGGAAAAAATCTTATCAAATTCAAATGTTTATTGCAGTCCCATATTTGTGTAAAGCCGCATGTTTGAAGCTCTGCAATAATTAGACCCGGAAAACACGAAAAATAAATGTAAACAGAGATAAGTCTTTATGGTAACTTGAAATGAAAGAGGTCATATTAAGGCTTACGTGGTCTCTTCAAGATAACCCTGTATATCCTGTAGCTGTCACCGAGATCAACTTTCCACCATGTCTTATCTTCACTTTGCAATATGGCACATGTTTGTGTGTCATCGTCATTTCCATATTCAGGGTTATCACCACCACTAGTAGAAGCTACTCCATCTACAGCAACGTTTGTCAGCTCGGGTTCTAGAAGAACGTAAAACATTTATCGAGATAGAGCATTGGTATATCTGCTGAGGCCATTCAAAGGAAAAGGACAACGACTTCTACTAATGTATCATATATACCACTACATGTAAATTACAACCAAATTAACCTTTACATATACGACCTATTGCCCTAATGTTATCAGGGAATCTTTTCTTGAGCCTACAGTAAATACTAGTGTGCTTTTATCACATGCACATTTTGGATTTGAATTTCTGAATTGCAACAAAAGTATGCAAGTAGACTTACAAGTGTATAGTGTAATAAACAACGAACGAACAGTCGTGGGAATCCTTACCATTGCCTATTCCTTCGTATAATTCATCATCATCCACGCTCTGGTCACCACATCCTCGGTATCCTCTTGGTGGTCCAGGCTGCTCGTCTGGCTTGCTGTTCAGTACTATGGCCATACCACCCAGCAAATGGTGTTCAATATGGCAATGTATAAACCACCAACCTTACGTAAAGGAAAGTACATTTATTAATCTAACGTATCACAAGTCTTGCGACGAATAAATTTGAAAAAAAAATATATTATAAAAGCAATTTCAAATACACTTTCTTTTCTGTGATTTACTTTTTGTGGGATATCTTTGAAAACTATAAATTTGAGTTATGGTCAAAATGTCACTTGTTAGACCGTTCAAATCTAATGAGTTAGTGCTTTACCTATGAACTCACGACTTTGTAATTTGACAAATAAACTGTATTGTATGGCTTATAGAGCCCATTGCACGTCATACACACATACCTGGGTTATCAGCTTCTAGACGTACGATGACATAGCCTCCTGAGGGCAGCAGTATTGTATCTTTTCTCGGTGGGTTGTAAAGGTTCATGGGAATGGAGTCTGGATCTTGGTTCCAGGTATCGTTCCTCCAACGTGGTTTGTTACATGGCACAAACATACTGCAGAAATTTTGAATATTTAAATAGCACGAATTATGATTTAGAACGGACAAGACACTAACCTGCACGGATCCTTTATGATGACATGGTGTAAGCATAGTCTGTATTCAACGCATATTCTTTCGAAACCATTTACATTGTGGTATCATTATACAGGTGAACGGATCTCAAAATCTACGATATCAATACAAGTTGGTCTAGAACGAATGTTAGTTCGTGTTTGTAGTCGAGAATTTTACTCATGCAACTTTCTTCTTGAACGTCATTCAGAGATAACACTAAGATTGTTTCGAAGAATGACAAATAAGTGGCAAGATAGCAAGACAGAAAGTTGGAATGACCATCACTACAATTGTAAGATTTACACTTCGTATGTAGAGAGTCGAGACGTGTATATAACTGTTTGTTGCTTTTCTGACATATTTTGCTGCACCGTTCATCAACAACTTTCCATGAAAAAATGCACGCATCACAAGCATCGTGTTCATAATGCATGAATGGTTGACATCAGATGAGTCACAAAACTCCATGCCTAAACAATCAATTACCAGAAGATACGTATTCCAAAGGAGTGCTACATTGTTGTTAACACCATCATTTACATGAAGAGAGAGAGTGTTGACACCATCATTTACATGGAGAGAGAGGGGGAAGGAGAGGGAGAAAGTGAGTGAGTGAGTTACACACAGACTGATAGATAGACAGACGGAGAAACTGAAAAAGACAGACAGACAGACAAACAGACAGAGACAGAGCTTATATTAATCACATTTATCATTAGCTCAGAGAGCATAATTGTTAAGAGTATATCATGTACAGGTTTCGTCGACAATCGATCGATGTATTTCAGGTAGATTAGGGACTAAGAAGATACATGAAATTAAAAGGCAGTTGAAATCTTTTTCGTTATTCAAATACTTTGGTGGCAGATGTTATGCATCTGATACGGTGAACATCTGCACCAAATCAATAAGAACTTTTTCTCGTTTCATCAGTTTCCGTGTATCGATTTCGTCTCTTCAGTTAAGAACCAAAATGTTGGTCGTTTAAAATTCTAGATATCAAATTACACAAAGCGCAAAAGAAAGCAAAACAGAGGCAGAGACCAAAATTGTATGGAAATATTCGCGTGTACAGCTCAGAGAGATCATGGCTTAAGATACTTACAAGAGGAAAGGATATTGCTGAAGCACCGGATAAACAATAATTGCATGGCCAGCATGTCAAGCATGTGCACGTGCCTATCTTAAATTAAACATTATTAAACGAAATTTGTCTCTGGCTTGATATAACATTACCCTTACAAAGTGCGAGGATATCATCTTACCTGTCAAGACTGCAACATTGAGTGTCATCGTCAGGACAAGGGCAACAGAGATCCTGGTTGGCTCTCACATATTCACCATCTTCATCCTGTTCTGGAAAGCCCATCCTTGTCACCAATGCACTATGCCCATGGATGTGAATTGGGTGAAGGGACCCATTCTTGGAACCTCCTGAGCCAACACTCGAGAAGACGAACTGGTTGTTATGCTCGGTTAGGGTAACATGGTTAGTACAGAGGCAAACAGTATGGTGATCAGCGGCATCGCATTCTGGGTCACATTCGGTAAGAACGGCAGTTGGGTCATATGGCGGTGCTGTTGGGTAGATGAACGCTTTACCATTGCAAGCCGGTTTTGGTTTTTGTCCTGGTGCAGCTTTGCCTAGAGCCATACCGCCTATACCTCCGAAAACAAAGTTCATAAAAACTTGGGCTTCTTTGGTGACATGCTTTGGTGTCGGGTCCAAAGCCAGTTCCCTAGGAGATCGGGTCATATCAGCAATTGCGGTACATATAGCACCGGACCAAGAAGGATAGTGTCCAAACGGACAGTTGAGTGTGTGACAAGGATTTGTCTCCTTGTTGCAGTGACGCCATCTATCTGGTGGTAGAGTGTCGGTGAGAAAGACGCCACTTTCATCAGCATAACGTAATACAGAAGCATTTGTATCATTCAGTGGACGACGATTCTCTTCATCAAACCGCATTGTGTCAGCACGCACCTGATATTCGGTGAATTCGGGATCGGATTTGGTTTCCAATACAAAGTCATATCTCTCTCCAGCAGATACGATGATGTAATCAAAGTCTTGAGGGTTGAGATCAAAGCCATCGGATGTGATTACCTTCAGCTTATGATCATCAATTGAGATTCGGTATGAGTAAACCATCGTAGCACCAATAACACGGAAACGATATCTGTGACCTGCCTTAACAGAGTAGCCGTAATAAGGAGTACGCTTTTGTGGGTCGTTTAGGTCATAGCGTCCACGACCCATGTTCAAACCGGATGCGTAGGGGATAGGACTGATTTCTACACCATCGAATTGACGAGCACCATCGAATCTGGTACCATTGATGTACCAACCACCAGCTTTGAAGAGTTTCTCGAACATGTGGTGAGATTCTTCATGTTGCCAGTCGGACACCATCATGATAAACTGATCATACTCTGGCAAATGTCGCTCATCGTGGAGATCAATGAGATTAAAGTCGTAATATTTCTGATTTGGTTCATCTTCTTCATAGATAATTAATGGCCCAGCCATTCCTTCTGAAAACTGGACACCAGCATGAGAATGATACCAAAATGTCCCTGTGTGCGAACAGTAGGAGAATGATATTATGCCGCCGCAAATTAAAAGACGTCGTTAATTACTGTATTTGAAAGTTAAATGCTATCCTAGTGTCCAGATCATTAATTGTTAATAGTATTTTTATTGTGAACATGAATTAAGGGGGTGTCCTTGCTGATGTTAGTACACGTTCCATTGGGTAAAATATTTGGAGATTGACTACGAGTTATGAAAGTTTATCAAAGAAACGTCAAAACAAGAGTTTGGTGCTTTGCTAAGAACAACGTACCTGGGGGAATCGCAGAGAAAGCGTACTCAAATGTGCCACCTGGTGGAATAGGGCACTGCGTGATGTATGGTACGCCATCCATCCAGGGAGTTCTCATCTGATAGACACCATGCCAATGCATCGATGTTGAGTCTTGCATCATGGCGTTGTGCAAAGTTATACGTACGATACTTCCGTACTTGACCTGCACGATAATATAATGCATTAGCTTGCTTTCAAAGAAAAGAAACTTCAAAAAATCATTTCTTTATTCATGCCTCACGATCTTATTCAACACACTGGAGACATTGACATATAATTGCATTACACTTACTCGGATCGCTGGTCCGGGTACCCCTCCGTTGACAGAAATAACACGACGTTGTATACCATCACAAGCTAATTTTACGTCCTCTAATAAATGGGAAAAAAAACAAAGAATTTCATCAATTGATTTGATGAGCGGCCGCTCATATAAGTTCCAGTTTTTTGCCTTTGAATAAATCATTTCACGTGATGATTAGCCTCTTTCATGAAACATGGCACATGAATACGGCTAGTTTTCAATCGGGTTCGAACCCACAACATACAATGTTCGGTGTTCCATATATGTCGTTTTTCATTCATCGATTATCGATCAAAAGACAGTTTGATCACTTTACTTGCAATCGTTATTAGGATTCCACTCGTCGAAATTCATTGAATCAGAGAGTATTAAATGAGTGGTTGATTTGATGCCATAAATAGAAAAGTTAACATATCATGGCATAGGCATGCACGGATACCGGAAAACAACTTTTGTGTTCGTAAGCACAAGCACAAGCACAAGATCATTTTTGTTGTCTGATAATCAAAAAACAAGTCAGGATTACATACTTACCGAACGGTATCGCCCTATCAGTGCCTGCACAGTCTGGGTCACTCATATAGCAAGCGACACATTCAACAGTGTTGCCGTCTGGATCTTCACAGTCACTCACAATTGTATCGCCATTGTACGTCATACTGTAATCATGGTCAATTTCCATGTTGTATCTACACACTTAAGCAGAGGGTGTGCATCGAAGTCAATACACTTTTCATTGAGCGACATTTATTAAGACAATCACTACACAGCATGATGTCACAGATGTTATGCATTAAGGTGGAGCTGAAGAGACTCTTAAGTTTAGTATGATAGCAATAGTTTAATGGAAGGATTATTGTATATTTTGGGTGAAAACCTCAATTTTGATATTAATGATACAAATTTATTTAAGTCAAAACCTTGATACTGTTTTCTAAAATGTAATATTTAACTTGAAACAAGAGTATATTTAGGAAAAAACTACTTTTATTTTGCATTATCTATCCTCATTCTGAAATGGCAGGGGTTGAAAGACTGATACTCAAAAAAGTGTTTAAAAACATGATAAGCAAAATTAAATGCCTGTTATTCAAAATGTAATAACTTTATCGCCGAATGAATTAGTCGTTTTGTTATATACAATTTAAAAAAAACATAATGTGAAAATTGTAGAAATTTGGACCCAGCCAGAGTGGAGTAAAATTCTTTGGAAATCTTGATATTGGGAGAAAGAGAAGCCAGGAAATCTGATGATTCACATACAATTGCATAAATAAACACTTTTTATCCGGCAACTTATGACTGCGTTACAAGCTAAAAGATGAACACAACCAATATTTTAATCGTGGGTCAACAAATTACTTCAAATTGAATGAATATTTTCAAAAATGTGATTTGTGCAAAATATGCTGTGTTTGGTGCAGCGCCCCCTTTAAGTCAATTAAATCTTGCGTGTCCAAGTAGCTAGGAGATTTATGATTTTATGATTAAATGATTTGTGATCTTATAATTAGATGATCTTCTTAAACTATTGACCTAACATATCATTTGTCGGGAAGGCTTCTGCAGATTTGTAACTTTTCGAATAAACTCGGGAAATAATAGAGACAAGAGCATATGTCTTTTTATATAGTAATTCCACTAACAATGTAAAATTTCTCTGAATACTGTTTAACACGATGACATTTGTTTTTAAGTATTAATGTCATAATATGGCTGGTTTTCCATTTTAACTGTATTAACCACTTTGTCAGATTACCTATTGCGATGCGATCACATTCCATGATTATGTTACAAAAAACCTTCGTGCAACTTACATGCAAGTTTACACACAAGGAAATGTGTATTCATGGTTTACTTTCCATTAAAATGGTCTGGCTGCCATTGTACAAAATAAAGAGAAATAATACCCTCATATTCCTGCTTTGTGTTATTTAACGTGTGTTGTTCATGTGACCAAAATGTAACAAACAACTTACTCGCAAATTTACACCAAGGGAATATTTTTCAAGGCTTAATTCTCTTAATGTCTCGTTGGACGAACAAATGGGAAGTGAGAAACCTACCTGTACGATCATCGTCGAGTTCCGGGATGTATTCTGTTTTGCATTCCCCTCCATCGTCGTAATTCGCCTGCAAAAGTCAAAAGAAAGTGTTTTTCTTCGATGCAACTTGCAGTCAAATGTAGAAACTGCTGTCAAGTCCATAGATTTACGTCACTGTGCATGATACCGCAGGTTCCGAGTTGCTATATATTCGGAGGAAAGTCATAGTTTGTAACTTGTTCGACATCACAAGACAGGTAGAAGATTGCTAGTTTTACTGTAGTACTCAAATATAAATGTAAAGAGACACATACATACCTGGGACAGAGCAAGAAGCCCTAACATCAAGACCGAAAATAACAACATGGTAGGCGTCCTGCTGATCATACAGCAGAGTGGAGTACCGATACACAGGCTGCTCTTTATACACTTTCACTTTTCCAGTAACGTGACCCATCACATGATCAAGTTGCCAAAACACTATTTTCAAAGTATTTCATACCGTTAAAAATCACTTAAACTTGCTCATTGCCATTTTTTTCTTTATGTAAAATACCACGCAATACCATCGTTACTATTTTCGATATTTGACGTGCATTTAATCACTGCCATTAGAAATCAACACCGGTAGTTGTTTTGGTGGCTATCAGAAATGGACATTTTATAAGATTTACTGGCATTATTTTCAATGTGAACGTGACTTATACAGTAAACGGCTGCTATTGTAGTAAACATCATTTTACAACAATGTGCAAGTATTATTCACAAGGAACTCATGAATGATTCAACAGTCATTTCACTGTGCACTAAACTCATTTCGATGTCCGAAATCCATGACTGATCAAGGATCGATTTGCAGCTGTCTGTCACGATTTTCCTTAATTTGTTGTCATTTGCTTCAGAGCTTTCCCGCTTTCGCAAGTTATCCCGACGATAGTGGCCAAGGTAACATACATAGGGTATAACTCTTTATGGAAAAATATTGACATGTAAAAGTAACAATGAATACATCTATACTGACAGTAATCCTACGACGAAGGTATGGTATCAATGTCCATCTACACTGATTAACCCAACTCATAGTCCAAAGCTGATTTTAGAAGTATCATCTTTGAAGTTCTGACGTTTGTTGTTTTAAAAAACTTAAACTTGTATCACCTTAAATTTGACTTGCTTTTTCAATTAGACCAAATATTGTGGTGGTGATTAGATGCCTGTGCCCGGCCGGAAATATGTTTCTATCGATGACGATCAATTACACTCTATAGACATTGAGCATTGCTGTAACGTTTAAGAAGTGGAAGATATATTATTAGTCACGGAATTATAATTGTCATCAGGGTACTCCGAAAGCTGATGAATCCATTCACCACTATTCGTCAAACATTTTTACTCTGGTTACCCATCAGGAAATATAGTCACACTGGCTGCAGTACATTATTTAGGGAAAGGACATACTATTTCTTCTCGCTAACAAGTATTGTTCGGTGTTTCTGAAGTAATCAAACTGCAAATACTAAGGGAATAGTATGCATTATTGGTCGGAGTTGATGAGGACTTGGTTTACAGCAGCTACTGTAACATCTAACCGTATTGAAAACGTCTACTACACCGTGAATAACAATCAGAGTCATGTTCAATATTTTGATGCAAAAAAAGCAAACTGATCATTGCAAATTCATTTTATTTAACGGAATCAAATTCCTTTAAGTGTTTTTTCGGTTTACGGAAATGGGTCATCTAAGCGTCAGTGTAAGGTTTTCATTTGCAGTTTCTTCTGATAATCACTAATTTGGGCAGTAAAAGGGAAGTTTATTGAAACATTCGCCAGAAGTTAACAAAAAACTATATTTAATTTGACAGTGGCTTACGTGGAAACAAATTTTATCTTTGTAATACAACGAAACATTTTTATGTGAAGATTGGTTTCGCAACGCCTTTGCTGCCCGTAAAATATGAGTATTGTTAGATAACGTAACGTTGACTGGCTATCACGTCAAAGCGGTTTGAATTACTATACAGTATGTATTGTTCTACCATTCTTCATATTTACCATAGCGTATGTAATGTTTGACAAATCTTGTAGTGTGTTATGATTCTAATATGTTCTATTCATGAGCCTTGTAAAAGCATGAATGTAAAATGAAGCGCCATACAGAAGTAAAAGCTAAAGCACATACAAACAAGATCACAATTTCTGGCAACAAAAAGTATTTTTACAGACAATGATAGTCCTCCTCAGTCGGCAGGATATATGTCAAAAAGAAAAAAGTGCAAACTTTAACGTAGGTGAAAGGCCACAGTCGATAACTTAATAGACAGTCGATGATATCATTTAGCAACTTAAACATATATGAACAGCATACTATAAGAATTAAGGCTGACACCCGGCTTGAAAGAGAAAACAAATCTGCCTTGGGTACGAATTTGCCTTCCGTGTAACCCTTAATATTTGTATAGAGTAGCTGATCATAAACTTGTTAAAATTTCGCAATTATAAAAAAGTTGCGATAAACACGCTGTTAACATATATAGCACTTGAGTTGCTCAGGAGTGGCTTCCATGCTGTAATATTTCAAGCACCTGTTAAGTCTCGCATGTAATTGGGAGGACATAGTGCTTTTATCCCTGGAAAGATATCTATATGCTTCGTACGGGAAGGTGTAACCGTGTACGTGGCATAGAGTGGAATGTAGTGGGCGTGGTTATTGACTCTGTCCACTATTGTGTCACAAGTACACTATGACTGAGGTATTATGGTCTCTTCCATGGCATAGTGTATTCACTACCATTCCAATCAGGTGATGAGTCACGTGAGAAGTCAATATGGTTTGACTTTCCCTCTTTACGTTGTAATATTTACATACGAATGGCATAGGCACATGATTTTGCCCGACAGATTTAGCGAGAAAATAATGGTCTTTCAATAAATCGTTAATATAATGGAGATGCGCACTTCTACAGGCATAGTACACGCTATCTGATTGAATCCGTGTTATTTTCACTGAAACTATACGTATGGCACAAAGGTCATTATCTCACTGTATTTTGGCATGCAACTACCAATAAAAAGAAGCCAGATGTAATCTCACCCTGAATGTGGCCATGTGCAGTTCTTATGCTATGTCGCTGTATTATTACAAATGACTATGGCCATTAAATCGATTTCTTCCTTCCCCAGGACATGAAGTACAATGACTCTCGATATAATGACAAAAAATTGTCAATATTCAACATATTCGTTTAAAAAATATCTGTCCAAACTAAACAAATTTCAAAGGACACTTCCATGTAATCCGTGAGTAATTTACCTTGTTAATTGGTTTTTCTTAAGTCTATGAATAAAGGATAGGGAGTTTTGGTGTACCATAAGCGTTTTACCAGCCTTTAACAACGATGATATTTTAACTCAGATATTTTTTTTAAATCTGTAACACTAAATTAAATTAAATCAATAGTTAAATACCGTTTGTGTCGTACAGATATTCTCAACGAAAATCAGTCCGGTCCAGCCAAAAGGGAATTATAATATGACAGAATCCCATGGCCGGTGAGTGCAAGCGTGCCGTACTAGCGGTATTTGCACGAGTGCTGCGGTGTATTCGGCGGCAGTCGCGAGTGAAAGGACAGCCGAATACACCGCAGCACTCGTGCAAATACCACTAGTACGGCGCGCTTGCACTCACAGGCCATGGGGTTCTATTATTATTACATATGTTCTGTCTGTTATTTGCATCATTTATCGAGATAATCGACGATTAATCGTGCGTACTTCTTGTCCGTCAAAGCTTCAGGGCGACCCTGCGGAGTTATATAACATTGACATATCACTGTAATGAGGCATCGAATCAGATTTCACTTTTCATTGGTCTACGCCGCCACACCCTCTATTTTGATTGGCTAAACTATTGTTTACTTGTTTATCAAGGATGACGTAAGAGGAACGTTGGAGGGCTCGAACTCTGCTTGCGATCGCTCACGCATACGTAGCAACAGATAGCAAAACGAAGAGAACTTTGAACATGGAACGCTTTTGATTTTTTCACATTTTGAACTTGAAATTCTTCCAAATGATCGATACAAATAACAGTTCGAAGATTTTACGGGAAATTTAAGAGTAAGATACGGCAAACGTAACTTGTCGAACGATCAAATTTCAGTGTTTACCGTGGCACACAAGCACTCACTGTTATCAATAGCGAGTAGGACACACAAGCAAAGAGTAAACTGCATGCAAAAGTGACTTTCTATTGTAAACAGGGAATGTCCGGTGAGAAAACTACTGGCAAAAACGTCTCTGAAAATGTTATCTGTTTAATTGAAAAACAGGCTCCGCTGCATCCGCAGTTACGTGTGTTCCAATGTATGATGACCGCCGTGGTACTGCGGCCACCGTGTATCCATGGAACTACATGTAGAAACGGACGTCGCCAGTTGTCAATGTTTTTCCTTCCCTGACAAACAAACTGCTCTTCCGGATAATAAAAATCATCCTCACACTACAATAAGTACATGCAATTTTCTTTGTCATAGTATTTATCGGTAATGTCATGCATTTTACTATAACTAGCATCGAACCAAAGTGAAATGAAATCTTGTAGAAGACTTTTTTGTCTTTACAAACAAAATAGTTCCGGGTCAAATTGGTAAATACTTATTAACATATAAGGAATGGCATAATGTTTTTGGTATTGCACTGCAGTGCAAATACCGGAACGCGCGCGCTTCGATGCGAATAAACTGTGGTACATGTGTAATGATAAGTCCTATGGCCATAGGACTTATTATACTTCCCTTTTGGCGGGACTTACTTTTCCATGGACCAGAGATTTCTTGACGGAACATACAATTCAATTAAGTCGCTCAAGTACATGGGTGCTTTACCATTAATAATTTTATAAGTGATAAAGAGAACCTTGGATCTTATTCGAGCTTCGATTGGAAGCCAATGCAAGTCGATCAATACGGGTGTAATATGGTCAAATTTGTGTGATTGAGTGACGAGACGTGCAGCAGCATTTTGAACTGACTGCAATCGAGAAAGCTGTTCCTTTGATACTCCGTACAATAGACTATAGCAGTAGTCCAGTTAGGATGTGACGAAGGCATGGATCAATGTCTCGGTGGTACTTCTGTCAAGTAATTTGCGGATCTTGCTGATATGGTATAAAAAATGATACCCGTTCTTGCATATTTGGTTGATTTGGTCCGACACCAAGATTCCACACAGACGTGGAGGGTGTGATATACCATCTCCAGTCCTCCGTACACAACGGGCCACAAGCGTTTCATACATACATAAAGGATACACACATACATACATACATACATACATACATACATACATACATACATACATACATACATACATACATACATACATACATACATACATACATACATACATACATACATACACATATACATACATACATACATACATACATACATACATACATACATACATACATACATACATACATACATACATACATACATACATACATACATACATACATACATACATACATACATACATACATACATACATACATACATACATACATCCGCATCCATCCATCCATCCATCCATCCATCCATCCATCCACACATACATACATACATACATACATACATACATACATACATACATACATACATACATACATACATACATATTGTACGCACGGAGAGTCGTTAAAAATTATAGCAACTTGTTTAGTCTATGGCACCACTTCTTCAAAGAGGGGTGTAGGGTTTTGATCGCTTATTAAGTTATTTCTTTTGTAAATGAGTAGGTACCGTAAGGGTTATTAGTACCAGTCTGATTGTAAAACTCAGGGAATTTTTCTGAAGAATCCGAATACCTCGACACTTAAGTACATCCGGCTGATGTCGCTATGTTCAAGATAATCTTTTGCCTCGTGAGCTTTTGTCCTTTTTTACATTTCATCTTTATTGAATATCCATAGAGCAGGATCCCTCTGTGAATTCTTGATGAACCTTTGAGAGTTGCAAATACATATTGTAGGAAGTTGATAAAAAAGCTATAAACATTCATTGATGCAACTAAATGATATTTATTTCATAGTCTTCAAAGTTATTGTATTTTTGCTACGTAGAGGAAAGATAAGTTACACTTTAGCCGAAAATTGATGACAAGCTACATTAATGTATGTATTTTGTTTGTTGTTTTTCCACTTTTTCCCTTAAATTCTGGTAACATTAAGTTGAACCAATGGGAGTTATTTCATAGATCAAAGCAAACAGCAATGATTTTCGGAACACGCTGCAGCAATATCAACGATGAATTCGCCTTCTCTGTTTTGCAGCCAACATAAGCGAAATTTACATAATGACATATTCGAGTTGGTTGCAAACAATCACATTTCCAGTAGCATCTGATTCACATAAACTGAAGCATATTGCTTTCAGACAACAGCAATGGTCGCCGTAACGTTGTATTTGATTGACTACTGCTGTAGTTATTATTTATAAAAGATAATTACATCCCTTTGCAAACATTTTTTCAACATTCCCATTGTTCTATGGTGCAAAATCCGCGACTGACGTATATTCTGCTATCATTTTGTTTCGTTACTAATAATTAAATGTGCCTATCAGAGTTATTTATCGAAAGTCAAAGAAAAAAAATTAGAATCTAGTGTAATATCTGCGTATGTTGCTCATCCTTCTGAAATAATTACTTGCTTTTCCTTCTATAGCGACTTGTAAGAGTATTGTTGTATTTTGGTAAGAGACATCTAATTTATATTTCAATGTTCGTTTCGGTGAATGAATGAGTCCAACAATCGAAAATCAAACTAGCGAAAAACTGGACGTGTAGAAAGGGAAGGTTGAATCCTAAGTTCTCCTAGGCCTTGCCATCCCTGGGTACACACAGTCTGAAATAGAACATTTGTAAAAATGTAGGAATGGAGGCAAGCGATTCAGATTTTAAGTATGTCGTCGTCTTTTTACATAGCAAGCACAATCTAATGTATGTGATAAATGTACGTTAACTGTTATTATTACATGCCTTCGTGTGAGTGCAAATAAGTGCACCGACATCGTGGGAGTTAACGTACCGCGTGAACGATGTACGGACCGGTTTTATAGTACCAGGCCCGATAAAGCCCTCCGACATTTTCAACGTCAAGGTAGATGTAAAGTATTCATGCCCGCACTGCTATTTTGACCTTAGTTAAAAACTGTTCGATGCTGGTCGATAATTATAAAATTGTTTGAGAATGCCCAGCACGTAACTTAAGGTTCCAAGACAAGAAATTGACCTTTTAATCTAACAATTCTCTGGTGATTAATGAGCTCAGAACCCCGAAACCCCGGAAACCCTAGATATAGGGAATACTTTGGTAACCACAGTACCACCATTGTTTACATAACTATCACGTGAAAGTCAATTTGCATAACCTTATTAAAAATCGGGTTTCCCTTATGTTTTGTCTCGATACCTGAAAATATCTGACCGAAACTTTCTGGAATGCAAGCTGTCCAGACGCTCTTTCAAAGTGTGTCTCTTAATTTTTATATCTTGCTTAGTTTTTTAGAGCACAATTTTAAAGAAATCATCTAGGGTTAAATTCACCACTCTGGAAGTTTTCTTGCACAAAAACTGTTTTAGAACGTTTTAAAAAATCCTGAGACATGTTTCGGAAGATCTTTAGGACAGCTTGCACTCTTACAAACTTCAGCAAAATATCTCAAAGCATTGAAACAAACCACAGGGAAAACCGATTGTTAAAAGATTATGCAACTCACCTGTCACGTGATAGATGTGTAAACAACGGTAAAACTATGGCAACCCAAATGTTTCCCTATATCTAGGCTTTCCGAAAATAGATAATTTAAGGGGATCTCAGCTTACTAACCACAAGAAAATCGTCAGCTTCAAAAGGTGAATTTCTTGTCTTGGAAACTTAGTGTTATGAAGGGTTAACTGTGATTAGACATTTAATAAAAACTATCTACTGTTGATTGACCAATCAGACTGCTCAATTTAGGGTGTTTTATCTACTCGTAAAGCCTTGGTCACCAAATTCCAGAAACGAATGACAGCGCCAGAGTAAAGTACTGTCCGATCAAAAGTGAACATGTCATAATCTGAAGACATCTGGTACGTTTTAATATTCAAATTTGGTAACACAGCGGAAACCAGCTGCAACGCAAAATCTGCTGTGGTACAAACATAAACTAATGTGCCCTAGGGCATTTCAACTAATGTGCCTAGGGCATTTATATAATGTGCCCTAGGGCATTTATAGGATGTTCAATTACATTGGAAGGCTATTTCACAAATAAAAGTTTTAATTCATATCCTAAACATGTTATATTGACAAAGGGGACGGTTGACGTAAACACATTGAAAACGAAAATATATCAGTTAGGGTGATTGTTTTTAAGTCGGATAAAACCCTCATATCGGGCTCTTCTGGTATATAAAGTCCAACCCTACGATAAAATGTCTCGGCCTGCGGCCTCGACATTTTATCGTTGGGTTGGACTTTATATACCAGAAGGTCCTCGTACCCGGGCTTTATCCTATAAATAAAAATGTTATTGCCTGAATACATCGGCTTATGTGCCCTCGCAACAGGAGACAATTTGCCATCCTAGCGTCGGGTTAATTGTCACCTGAACTTTGGCACATAAACCATATATTTAGGCAATAATCTATAATGTGACATACTTTTTATTATAATCATATAGCAAGGTATATATAATTTGATTTCATGTAATCATATATGTTAGTAGCTGTTAGAGGTAGTTTATAAAATGTACTTGTCACTCTAAAGAACTTACCCGTCATCACTATGTCTTATACCGCCACCCAGTCGATCTGGAAACCTGTGGCCTGAACATCGCCATTGGTTACAAATTGTACAATTATCTCATTGGTAGCCGTGTCGAGTGATTCGGGAATAGTTGAACCGGTATAGTCTGCAAATGGATCGTCTCCAACGTCACCTACAAACAGCCAGTCATGATCCTCCTCCAAGTCAAAAGCCACAAAGTTCAAGACAATGCTCTGAAGAAAATCAAAACATAAATCCATAACGTTCTCTGTATGATGTCAACACTTTCAAAAGGAATGTGGATAACAGCGATACTGCTCATGCCTTTCAAGTTCACTGTCTTAATCTTGCAAATTAGATAATAACAGTTGTCTGATACATTTATGTCTAAAGCTAAAAGTTAGTGGAAATAATGTAAAGAAAACGTAAAATCGGAAGAACTATTACATATTATGACTAGAGACATGTCGTTATGGTGTGCTGAAGGGAAATACTAATATCTACGAAATCGGATTAGGACGTCATATCAGAGATGGAAGTTGGCATATTTGGTTATTTAAAGTTATTCAGTCATTGCCATTTTAAAATTGTCTATATACTTTGTCCTTTGATACTTTATTTCGTTCTTTACATATTACTCACTTTGCCTTCAGGTGCAGTTAGGCGCCACTCGCAAAACGCATTATTATCATACAGAGTAGTCCCATCGAAGTTCATCGAGATGATAGTTCCTTCCTCGCCATCGTAATCATGTGGTATACCACAACCAGAATCGAATGTCGGCTGCTCAACAGGATATTCTGTGTATCACAGAAATACACGTTTTAAGCATTGACTAACTGTGATGATCTGTGCACAAATCAGCGGATGGCATGTTTCAATAACCATTACAGAGGTAATTGAACATTGATATCATGTCTTAAGTGATCAAAAGTTGGGCCAGCTTTGAAATGTTTACCTTGTTATCGTATTTCAAATCGCTGTTTATGAAAGCTTGTCAATCTGACATTTTGCAGGAATGTTTGCCTGAATTAATTTGGTTGTAGTCTACGATGTTTCGTTATTTGTAAGTAGGAAACAATATGATATCATTTATAAAGAGAAAAGATG
Organism: Ptychodera flava; assembly: GCF_041260155.1. Lineage (NCBI taxonomy): Eukaryota > Metazoa > Hemichordata > Enteropneusta > Ptychoderidae > Ptychodera > Ptychodera flava. Next base: position 31,492,371 of record NC_091949.1, read on the forward strand.
TTCATCACTGTGGTTAATGTCTTTCTTTTCGCGAGAAACTGGTATATTTCGTTCTGCAAATTACTGTAACGACAATTGCGTTTGTTCTTTAAATTCTTTTTTTATACTTTCTTGCATTCTTAGTATTATTTTATTTTTATTTTTTAACATCTTTTCTATGTATAACAGCATGTTTTCTGCAAGCATTGTACATGTACATACATATTTTGTCTAATGCATTCTCCATTTTGATGAATATGCAACAGGAAACGGTCGGTCAGAACTACAAACACCAGAAATTTAACTCCTATGTTATATTTCACGCTATGAAAAAGAACGTATTTGTGACTCTTCAAATGGATATAGTCACACTACATTCTTTGCTGTACGCTAATAAACGACAGAGACTGGTAGAAAAACTGCCGCTTGCGCTTGTTGTAACGGTGATCACAGAGTCTTATGCAAATGTTGAGCAAAAGCAGACATAATGTATATATCGCTCACCAAGCGCCATGACGGACACTTCACAAAGCTTTACAGAATTGCCACGGTCGGACTGGATGCTAACATAGCGACCTATGATAGGTGTAATACAGTCGACTGTTGTCACCTCCCTTGCGAGTTTTCTTGCTGTCAGGGCCTCACCACATTGATGATGAATCTCGACATTGTCCTCTGAACCAACTCTTATGACGGTGTTCACGAGGCCACCACCTAAACAGAGAGGAAAACAATGCCCGAAAGGGCCTCTAGAAAGTTGCTTCTTCATGCAATTAATTTGTGTATCTTCGAAACAGTTATTGGTCTTGATAGCTGATTGCAATGTCAGGTTACTCCCTCGAACACTTCTTTCAGGACAGTGACAAGACGACAATACCGTCATATTTAGCTTTCGTCAGGAATACTTTTTATGGAATTTGTGTACCAGAAAAACTCTTCATACTAAAACGTAACAATATCGATCATATGAGGTGAATATTCCTCACACCTCCTCCGCACAGTGCATGTTTTGTTTTCAACTGAACTCTGTATTCTATTTAACATACGAAAGGTTGCTGACAAGCATTCTACAGATCCCCTTACCTCTGTAGTCAGAACAGTCGTCACAGTCACAATGGTCTGGGGTATTGCCACACCAGCCAAAAGGTGAGCAGCACGGGAATTCTCCGTTGGGATCACACTCGGCGGGCTCTCCGTTGGCGGCCGGGTAGCCTGGTCCGCAGTATACATCTGTCGACCTCCAGGTGGCGGTGCTTGCTGCAAGAAAGAATGAAAGGGCTACACTAGTTAGATATTTGTTCATTCTTATCAATACAGTTTCTCAAGATTTTGCATTGTCAATTGGCAACCCTAAGACACATATCAGCCGTAAGAAACAAGCTAAGTGCTTAAACAGTACGCTGATTCAAGATGACCCTATTTAGTATTTGTCACTTTGATCCTGTAAATAATCTGTTTATTTTGAAGTGATAGTGATAATTGGACTTGTTTCTTTTGAGGGTTATTCAAAACGTTATTCTTGAAGGTATCCATTAAATCATGAATGTTGCACTTACAATAGTCTGTGCATGTGTCGCAGTCACAGTGGGTCGGAGTATTCCCACACCATCCATAGGAGGAGCAGCATGGATAGATTCCACCAGGATCACATTCTGCCGGACTTCCATCAGATAAGGGATAATCAGAACCACAGCGTAAATCGCTTCTCCATTTGTCCGCTGAAGTAACGACAAATGACCATGAAGTAAAATTAGAAAAATTATTTCGTACTTTGCAATCAAGCATGAGTGACGTTCGTTGGTGTGTTGACACACATAATTAACATCGTTTCGTACATATAATCACAATCTGAAGACCTTAGAAAACTGAACCAAATTTGACGTCGACTAATTTTCACAGTGTGAGTTTGCGTATATTGAAATACAAATGTACGATACTGAGAGTGGACTACAATTACAAATTAACAGAAATTTATATTGAGGTATCGAGTCCTCAATGGCTAAGTACAGGTGAACGCAAGAGATGTTTGCTTACGTGGTCTTCTCAAAATAACTCTGTATATTTTGAAGCTGTCACCAAGATCAACTTTCCACCATGTCTGATCTTCACTTTCCAAAAAGGCACAGGTTTGTGTGTCGCCGTCATTTCCATATTCAGGGTTATCACCACCACTAGTGGTAGCTACTCCGCCTACAGCAACGTTTGTCAGATCGGGTTCTAGAAGAACATAAACATCCATTGACGGTAGATCATCAGTAAGTGCGCTGTAGCCATTAAAAAGAAATCGCCAACGTGCTTTATTTAAACCCGACCAAGCCACAGTATACCACTAGATTGTGACAAAGTCACAATCTGTGTACACGAGCGATAGCAAGCGCATATATGGAGTGAACTGGGCAAAACCGAGTGGTATACCGCCGCTGAGGTGGTTCATTGCTATTGTATTATAAGAGTATTTTATTGAAATGCTTATGTGAAACGTCAAAAAACGCTATGTTCTCTAGGTGAGAGCTCGTGCGTGTTCCAACCCTGCTATATCACAAATATAGCACAGTTAGTGTCAAGTCTAAATCAATCAGATTGCTATATTTGCGCCATCAGAACACTAGAACATCAGAACACAATGCTATGATATTGCCTCATGTCTGCCCGTAAGTGAATCGCCACTTTTGTGTAATTCACCTTTACAAACACGACTTGTTGCTCCAAATTCTATGAAGGTTTTTCTTGAAACATCGTATTATTAACAACAAACGTATAGGCGTGGGAATCCTTACCATTGCCTATTGCTTCCCATAATTCATCATCATCCACGCTCTGGTCACCACATCCTCGGTATCCTCTTGGTGGTCCTGGCTGGTCGTCTGGCTGGCTGTTTAGTACTATGCCCATACCACCAAGCAAGTGGTGTTCAATATGACAATGTATAAACCACCAACCTTATGTATGAAAGGAAAGTATTTTTAAATGAAATGGCAAAGAGCCGTTGTAGAATTGATTAAATAAGAGCGTGATATGCATAAATTCTAAAATACAATTTCTGTTTATTTGATTGCTTTTCTATGATGATTTTTTTCAAGTCGACGATGTAGCTTTTGTGAATATGTCACTTGTAGTACCTTAAAATCTTTAAAAGCCTGATGTTTGAGCTTAAGACCTAACCTAGACAGGAGTATGAAGAGCAGACTTTGATACAAGACATATGGAAATAGAAACATACCTGGGTTATCGGCTTCAAGGCGTACGATAACATATCCTCCAGAAGGTAGCAGAATTGTATCTTTTCGAGGTGGATCGTAGAGGTTCATGGGAATGGAGTCCGGATCTTCGTTCCAGGTGTCATTCTTCCAACGTGGTTTATTACATGGCACCGCTACACTGCCGGTCGGATTTTTTAAGATGTTTATAGCAGAATTTATGATTTAAGAACGGGCACGAATCTACTTGCACAGTACTTTCATATTTGTAATTAAGTTGTGGGACGAGTTCAGTATTATTGAAATGTATTGAGCGCATTTACTTGACATGTAAATGGCGTTGTTTTTTTAACATGTACAATGTTCTGGACTGACAGTGTCGACACATGTTCTATATGATCTACAATAGATATTGTATGGCCAGTAAGGAGTATAGAGTGCATCCTGCATCCATGTTCTATATGATCAATATGCAAGAGATGATTACACGATTTTGTTAAAGAATGGCAATACAAGCGGCAAAATGTGAGGAAAAGATATGATGATGGTAACTGAAACAATGATGTTTGTATCAGTTCTTAGACGGCACAGAGTAAAGACATGCGAATAATTATTTTCGTCTACATTCAGGGTTATTATATTCATACAGCACATCAATCACTATAGAAAGAGACAAACACCTTTACGATAGTGATCAAACGTCAAAATGATTGACCTGCGATCTGTCTCTTGGCATGTGTATTGTAAGCGGCATGATAAGTATAGCCAGTAACTCTGAGATTTCCACTTCACATGCTTGTAAGGTTGCAGTATTTTTGTCAATATTTTAAATCACAACGAGTTAGATGGGTAGACCCAATTGACTAACGATTTCATCCATTAGGAGAAGATCGTTAAGAAATTTGTTCAAGTTTAACTGCATATGCCATATGATCACGTTCAACCTAGTTTTTATTGACAATCAACCGATGTTAATCTAGAAGATTTGAGAGCTATTAATGTGGGAAGGGAAATGAAAGGAAATATAAAATAATAGATTGACACTGTCTTCCTTAATCTAACTCCTCAGATGATGCATATCATACAGTGAAGGTATGTATTGAAAGCTAAAGTATGTTTTCCTAAGTTCGTGTTTTCTTTCCCGTTTTGTATTAATATTATAGCCATGTGCGTATGTTTTGACATGTTTAACATACTGCACGGGACAGACAGACAGTAAAATAGGGAACCATAAACGATTTGCATATAGATATCGGAGTTTACAGGTGCACCTTGAAGACATTGTAGCATAACATTGAGACATTGTAGCATAACATTGTGACAGATGGAAACTTAATGGGTAAAACACGGAGAATCAACTTTGCTTAATAACATTCATAATCATGCTTAGGCTGCTTTCTCAAATTGCTTATTCATCAGCACAATTTTGTCTAAAGGATGAAGAAAACACTAATTTAGCTCATAGTTGCATATCATCTCACCTATCCAGAGAGCAGCATTGAGTGTCATCGTCAGGACAAGGGCAACAAACATCCTGGTTGGCCCTAATATATTCGCCTTCGTCGTCCTGTTCTGGAAATCCCATCCTTGTCACCAATACACTGTGACCATGGATGTGAATTGGGTGAAGGGACCCATTCTTGGAACCGCCTGATCCAACGCTCGTGAAGACAAACTGATAGTTATGTACAGTCATGGTGACATAGTTGGTACAGAGGCAAACAGTATGGTGATCAGCGGCATCGCATTCTGGTTCGCATTCGGTAAGAGTTGATGTTGGGTCATAGGGGGGAGCCGTTGGGTAGACGAACGATTTACCATTGCATGCTGGTGATGGTTTTTGTCCTGGTTCAGCTTTGCCCAGAGCCACACCGCCTACACCTCCAAAAACAAAGTTCATGAAAACTTGGGCTTCCTTGATGACATGCTTTGGTGTCGGGTCCAAGGCAAGTTCCCTAGGAGAACGGGTCATATCAGCGATTGCGGTACATATAGCACCGGACCAAGAAGGATAGTGTCCAAACGGACAGTTGAGTGTGTAACAAGGATTCGTCTCCTTGTTGCAGTGACGCCATCTATCTGGTGGTAGATTGTCAGTGAGAAAGACGCCACTTTCATCAGCATAACGTAATACAGAAGCATTTGTATCATTCAGTGGACGACGATTCTCTTCATCAAACCGCATTGTGTCAGCACGCACCTGATATTCGGTGAATTCGGGATCGGATTTGGTCTCTAATACAAAGTCGTATCTTTCACCTGCAGATACAATGATGTAATCAAAGTCTTGAGGATTGAGATCAAAACCATCAGACGTGATCACTTTCAGCTTATGATCGTCGATTGAGATTCGGTATGAGTAAACCATCGTAGCACCAATAACACGGAAACGATATCTGTGACCTGCCTTAACAGAGTAGCCGTAATAAGGAGTACGCTTTTGTGGGTCGTTTAGGTCATAGCGTCCACGACCGTTGGTCAAACCGGATGCGTAGGGGATAGGACTGATTTCTACGCCATCAAATTGACGAGCACCATCGAATCTGGTACCATTGATGTACCAACCACCAGCTTTGAAGAGTTTCTCGAACATGTGGTGAGATTCTTCATGTTGCCAGTCGGACACCATCATGATAAACTGATCATATTCTGGCAAATGTCGCTCATCGTCAAGATCAATAAGATTGTAGTCATAATATTTCTGATTTGGTTCATCTTCTTCATAGATAATTAATGGCCCAGCCATTCCTTCTGAAAACTGGACACCAGCATGAGAATGATACCAAAATGTCCCTGCATATGAGAAGAAATGGAATGATATCAAGCTATTGTTGAATTAGAGTGGTGAATTTATTGATTTCTATTGTTTGTATTTAAAATATCGACTGAATATTTTACTGTAAACATTAATTAAAGATATATTTGTTGCCGACAAAAAAGAAATGTATATAACACAACAAGTGGGAACAGTCATTCAACTAGAAATATTGAGAAAGAAATGCTTTCAAATACATATTAACACAAGGTCACACCTTATACACCTGAATACGAATAATTTACCTGGTGGAATAGCAGAGAAAGCGTACTCAAAACTGGCACCTGGTGGGATAGGGCACTGCGTGATGTATGGTACGCCATCCATCCAGGGAGTTCTCATCTGATAGACACCATGCCAATGCATCGATGTTGAGTCTTCCATCATATTGTTATGCAATTGAATACGTACGATACTTCCATACTTTACCTGCAGAACGATATGAAATGTGTTAGAGCGCGTTCAAGCAAAGAGGCATGTCAAGAAATCATGCCTTTTTCGTTTACTCATATGAATCTTGTCCTGCACACTGACATAGACGGTGTTTTCAATCGGGGTTCGAACCTACAACATACGGCACCCAGTCACCTAAGGGCGAAGCAACAGACAGAACCGTTTGGCTCAATCCCCACTCTCAAAAAGAGTGGTTCAATAACTGGACGCTTGCACTCAACTATCGCACATCGCACACAAATTTTGTAGAAGCAATGAATACATACATCGCTTACACTGGGCCAATTCTATCCACTTGTCCATTCTGTTGGGGACAATTCTGTCCACCAGCAAAGCTATCAACCAAGGGTACAAAATATGGTGTCTTCAATCGGGGTTCCAACGGAAACATACGGCATCCAGTCATCTAGCGGAGAGGCACCAGACAGAACCGCTCGGCCAATACCCAAGTCTCAAAAAGAGTGGTTCTATAACCGGACTAAGTTGTTACATTTTTCTGACTGCGACTTCTCCACATGTTGTGAGTTCATGAAGCACTCACACTCGCACTCAACTATCACACATCGCACACTTATTTCATCGAAGCAATGAATACATACATCGCTTACACTGGGCATATATTTTGTATACTACTTACCCGAATCGGTGGCCCGGGTATCCCTCCATTGACAGAAATTACTCGACGTTGTACACCATCACAAGCTAGGGTAGCATCCTCTGAAGTACAATGATGAGACTGGTTGTGAGGGAAAGATTAGTGGTACCTTGCAGTGTGTAAAGAAGTGAAATTTCCTAATGGTTTGCTCCTTTTATATTTGAAAAAAATGTATTCAGTCAAAAGCGTATTAAAAATATCAAATTTTTACTTGATTTGTTGCTTATTTGTGGTATGTTCCTTTTTCGGTGTTGACTTTATTCTTTTCATCTATGTTGACGATTAATAACAAAAAGTGTGCTTTTATAATTTCAACAGAGTATTTCGACTCATTTCTTCACAATTGAACAGAGTACTGACAGGCTGTGCAAATAATTTAGTCCCTTTCCTGTATCTGTTTTTAACAGATAAGAATACTCGTAGTTTCATAAAAGATAGAAAAAGAATGTTGCATTCTATTCAGTACGTTTAGTACATGCGTTTCATTATTTAAGATCTCCTGAACAAATAAAGATTATTGCCAAACTAAACGCCTATATAGCTTAGTAGAATCTACATCATACATTTGAGTTGAAAGACACCTATGAGAAAATAAATCGTGTCATAGACATGCAAAATGTATGGTGTGTGTGTGGCGTCTTTGGTTTGTGCTGTTAGTAGTAGCATAACCTTTCGTTGTTCGATAAGATACTTACCAAATGCTATTGCTCTATCGGTGCCAGCACAGTCTGGGTCACTCATATAGCAAGCGACACATTCGACGGTATTGCCATCTGGGTCCTCACAGTCACTCACAATTGTGTCGCCATTGTACGTCATACAGTAATCATGGTCAATGTCGAGCTCGTATCTACACACTGAAGGACATAATGATTACCGATGTCAAGAACCTTTACAGTGAATGTGCTGTACGAAAACTATTAACGAAATATCAATGAAAACACATAATATAATGCGTTCAAGACACTGAAAGTGAAGTCTATTTTCAGTTTTTATGATGCGAGTTACGATAGTACTAAAGTTTGTTTTGTTAAAGGCAATTTAGAACAAAAGTGCAACCTTGGTGTGAGTGTACTAAGTCAGAGATTGTGACGGCATCTAAAATTTCCACATTGAAGAATTGTTAATGCACATGGACACTCGATATAAGATTTACCGATGTTGACAAGATTCAGTATAACAGTATTTTGCTAAATAATATAATAAATTACTCAAAACTTTACTTGATACTTATAGTCACTTCTCCTATGTTAGAGGAACAGCTAAATTGTGCTTGAAAAGCTATAATCAGACGCTTCACAAAATTGCGCTTTTTAAAAGATGATAATTTTACGTTTAAAATTAAAAAGAATTTCATTGATAAAAAGAACTAGGAAAATATTACACGTTTTAACAAGTTGGTCATGATCCACTGTGGGGAACAACTATATGAGGAAATGTCATTTAAATATTTTAACTGTTTTGCATTGTTGCATTGACTTATAAAATGTGTTTACTTGTAAATTGCAAAGAAAAATGCATCTGGTTACCTTATTTTTCTTCCAAGTAAGACTTTATCGTTGTCTTTACTGCCGCTTCAAACTTTGAAACACATTACAATCTCCTTCACATTAGAAATTATGTTCCAGTTCACGCAAAGTGTTCAATCATATGACAGGGGCCTAAAACTACATTCTCAAAAATCAACTTCTTGATGAATTTCTGTTCATGACCAATAATTATTGTAAACTTACCAACACGGTCATCGTCGAGTTCTGGGACATATTCAGTTTCACAAACTCCCCCGTCTTCGAATATACCCTGTTAATGCAAATGGAAAGTTTTGTTATTTGATGTGCGCATGCATTCAATCGAAGAACCATCGTACTCTGGTAGAGTCATCCACATTTTGAAGTCGGAGTTAGCTGTCAAGTTCTGCCTGAAGTTCGAAAGAAAGGAATTTACCAACATCGCTGACAAACTAAGACAAGACATTATTTGGAAGTTCTTTATCAAAGCACTAACAGAAACCGCAAGATAATCTCTAGTGTGCCAGTAACACGACTACATGATGTCGACACTGGAAGAGAAAGGCATACCTGAGACAGGGCAAGAAGCCCAAAAATTGAGAATGCGAATAACATCTTGATCGGCGGTCTGCTGGTTACACAGCAGCGTTAAGTATCGGTGTATACGGTGAGCCTTTTTATACAGTTTGACTTATGTTGTTACGTGACATATCGCATAATGGAGTTACCCATAAAACTATTTTATAGTTTCTAGTACCCTGCAGTTTTAAATTGACACACCTGTTTTATGTAATTTATTGTGAACGTTTTAGTTTCTACATCTATTTCTACATGGATTTATCTCTGTTCTTTTATCTTTAAAGTCTGCAAAGGGAATTCAAGAAGTTTTAATGGTACTATTCATGAGTCGCTGACTTTTATTAGAAACCTTTCCGACTGTTTTGAACATTTTTAGCAACCAACTAGGAATTTGACTATTATTTGTTCCATACCATACATATGCATGATTTCGTGTGCAAAAAGTCATCTCGAGCTCCTAAACCTACGATTAAAGGTTTTGCAGAAATAACTGTGTTCGAACATTCATCAAAACGACTACCCCTGAATGGTCTATTGATTGCCAGTTTCATTGACTTTCGTGTAGAAATGCAGGAAAATGTCATGATAATACTGCAGTTCTCTTAGAACCTTAATAAAAAGACTTCGACAGAAATAATTACATAAAATCTATTCCTCCTGCCAAGCGTGGTCTATATGTTGCGTCCAACCTGCACACAAATTTGTCAGAAAAGTTAATTTGTATGCCACTATGCAAACATTTTACACCTATTTACACGTTTATTAGGATCTTCTCCAACCAGTAGTCTTGCATCGTGAGAAGATCGTTACACGACAAATATATGGTATTGTAATGTTGATATGTTTTCCGTTGGGCACAGAAGGAACAAACCTATCGGCATTTTTTCGAATACCATACCGCATTAATTGGAGAGATGATTTGTCCCTTTACATGAGCACCTACGGAAAATGTTGTCAACAAAATGTTTACACGACAAAGATGCAAATTTATGGAAGCTATGCATATTTAGTTAACTATTACAATACAATTTACTCTGTGTCAAAAACTGGTAAAAAGTCCTTCCACTTTTCATGTGTTTGTCAAGCTTGCCTCTAGGTTTGGCTATACATAACTCTACTTCATAAATGCCATAAAGAAAGGATTTAAAATGTATGAATTTTGGGATTTTTATCACCTCTACAGAATAAGATCAATTTCCCAGCAGTCAATATGAGAAAATTACAGTGACCTGCTAAAGTGCTATCTCAGAACAGAACTTGTTCTGCAGTTACCATATGGAAATATGGCATGTACAAATATCTTCCACAAGTATCAAAAAAGTTCGTCAGAAACTAATTGCAACTTCACAGTTGTAAAATAGTGTAAAATGGTTTCATCCATTGTTTTACAAAAAGTACACATTGCAGATGGAACATCAACAGGCGTCATCTTATATTAATTTGTCATGAGAATATTATGTGTCAACTTCTACTGAAAATTTCTCAGTTTTGCATCCAAGGTAACTTTCAATGGGTGTTCGTATATATTTTCCAACGGTTGAATATTGGTTTGGTTTGGTAATATTTTTCATTTCTAATGATACGGCTGCTTCATTGCTTGGTCGGCAACCCCTTTCTATCTTACTCTATGTTAAAGTCAATTGTATGTGAATATTTTTGGATATCTATAGTGAGAGGCAATGCCAATGCTTCGATATTATCATCTCTGTACCTTTTTTGGGCTGAAATTTGTAATACAGCAATTTGAGCTGCATAACTTCGAAACGGAACAATATATTTCTGGAAAATGTATTAACGTAAAAGTTTCACACTTCCCCACTCACCATTTCTTACGATATATCCAATTATTATTGAATTGCCAACAACCTAAGATAGATTGTCACATCCCATATCCCATGTAATTTGTTATACTAGCTTTAAGATTAACTTTTTGCTTATTCATTTCTAAAATTGCTGTCTTTGTCGCCATCAATTCAGAAATTTACTTGTTATTGTAATATTTATCTTGTTAAAAGTCATCATGGAACATAAGCAACACGTTGCTGCGTGAAGAATTTGTTCTTGATTATGCTAGAGGTAGGAACACTAAATTTCAATGTCAGGTATTCGCAAGTGTCTCTAAAGGTATTGAAGGGTTTGATATAATTGCATAACGTCACGCAAACAAACCCTTCACAATACTATTTTCGTATGAGGCTGGACAGTGCTTGTGGACACGCTTCGCATGAAGGGAGCCCAATATATCGTTTAAATATCAGTAATAAGTAAAGAAGGTCTAGTATACTGCTGAACCTCTTTAGTTAAGCTATGGGCACATCTTTTTTTGACCTGTATGAGAGTCCAAAACTGCAGGTGTCTATTGAACAATAGCCAGTATTGGTCCAAAACTGTCACCTGCATTACAGGATCACCATTAACTTTTGACCTTCATAGCATGATGTGCTTTATTTATTATGCACATGTCTAATTCTAGGTGACAAAAAGAGGTAGAGATCTGGTTTTCGGTTGACAGTGACAGGAATAAGTATAGGAGCAAGTTTTTGATGTAATGTCATGTGACCATGATGACCTTTGACCTTGGTTTTACAAATATGCCTAACGATCACTCACCACAAGTGATACTGACTTCATATTTGGTGGAATGATCACCAAAGGGTACCACAGCCTGTACTTCTTTAATTATGCATATATCTAATTCTCGAGGAGACCTATAGGACTTATATAGCAGCGAAGTTTTGTGAAAAAACGTAACGTAATCAAGATGATTTTGACCTTGATTTCACAAATATTCCTATAAATTGGTAACCACAAGTGCTACTGCCTTCAAATTTTTTGGGAAATTCAAATTTGTTGGTGTGTATATCTCACAACTCCTGAGATACAGTAGAGCATGCAATTCATATGAAGACTTTCGAGTTAGACACAGCCTATTAGCTCAAAAGTTAGTGCGGCAAGGATTCTCAGTAAGTAGATTAGTGAAATAATTTAAGAAGTTCTACGGTAGATAAGGAGATGTTGTATCAAAATATGACCCGTGTGTTTCTCTGATGACGAGTGACAGCATATCAAACTTTGACTCACAAAAGTAATTTGGTGAATTCACCAAATAACAATAGATTTGTCGCTTTGGGTCTATCTTGACGGGTGCAGCTAGCTGGCAGGATACGCTTACCCATTCTTGACACCTGGTACCACCACTATTTCGTGGTTCAAGATGACCCCATTGCCTTTGTCATTTTCAATATATTCCTTGGACCTTGTAAATTTCATAGTTACCTTGAATGATAATGATTATTGGACCTGATTTGATGTCTACTCTTACCGCAAGGTCATGTAAATAGATGGCATGGTAAAGTAACAAACGATATGGTCTTTGAGTTCACCCATGTGCCCAATTGCAAGTCGTTTGGTGCAATGGGCTCGAATTGGAGCAAAAGTATATTAAAGTTGGTCAAAGGTTATTTAAGGTCACCCAAACGTTTTAGAAAACATTTGGTACCATACTCACCACTATCCAACAAGTGTGGGACATATAGCTCCTTTAGTTCCTGAGATATAGTGATTTTCTAGATATGCAAAAATGCCAATTTAATAACTTGAAAATCTTCTTCTCCAAAACGACAGAATAAATGACCTTGAAATTTGGTATATGATGTCTAGTATGGCCAAAACATTTCTCACCAGATTTTCGATTTGGCAAGTTTCATGCAACTATGGTGGAATATAAAATTTGAACACAAGATGGCAGCCAGGTCACGTGACCAATCAAAATATAAAGGGTCAGTTTCACCACTAACCAGTTGGGCCAATAAACCCTTCGACGGTTTTTGAGTTTTTGGACGACAAAACATTGACGGAGGAAGGAGAAGAAGATTTTGATTTTTCAAATGAACGTTTATTACTAAAATTAGTCTCCTGTACAGACAAGTACATATCAAAACAATTTAAATTTTGAGACGAAAAGCGAAAATGAAATCAGACAAATGCGAAATGGCAAATGATGTTCAAATACTGAAAATACTAGGCAAAGCTGGACTATAAAAATCAGCAAAAACTGCGAAATGGCTATGACACTGATGCTTGAGCGAGACGGAGAGAAACGGTGAAAAGGCAAACAGGTAGCTATATCACTTGCAACATGGGGAAGGAAACCAATTAAATCTGAAAAAAGAAGAAAAAGAAGAAGAAGAAGAAGAATATGATGATGATGATGATGATGATGATGATGGTGATGGTGATGGTGATGAAAAAGAAAGAGGAGGAGGAGGAGAAGAAGGAGTAGAAAAGATCAAGAGTAAATACAATAGGGGCCCAGCCCGTATAGGGCTTAGGCCCCTATCAAAGGAACTTTAGGAAAGAAACGGTAGACTTGGTATCTTTAGTAGACGCTTTGACGTACAGCATTTTCTATTTCAACAAGCATCGTTCACGTCAACAGGTAACCCGGAAACAACTACTTCTGCCCTTGTTTTCCGTTCTGTAAACATTTGCCATATTCATCCCGTACCATAAAGATTATTATTCGCCATACTTATTTTTCATGTTGACTTTATAAGAACTATGCAAAGAAGAAAAGGAAATACACAGATAGACTATCGACAAAAGGAAGCTTAACAATTTTATCGTGAGTTTTTCCAGGAAGAATTAAACAGGACGCTATACAAGATGGACAGTATCTTTAGTAAATTCAGCTTACTTTGGCGTACTCATCTGACTTGTGTTTTACGCATCTTTACGATGGTAGAAATTTCTGTCAAACCAAAATCGTAGGAACATTTAGGCGCATTTGGCGGTCCTACCTTTCAGAAACTGTTGTCGTACCCGTAAAAATCACAGGACGAGGATATTCAGTTGCCACATTACAATTTGTATTACTTTCTGGTCAGGTGACAAATCACGTGGCAGATCAATATGGTCACTTTTCCAATTTTGCTTCTAATATCTACATATGAATCCCCCATTTTAGAGATTTATGATAGACAGAATGGAATTAAAAATTATACAGGTACAGTTAATATTTTCTGGTACACGTGAGAAAAGAAAATGCCGTGTTGTTTCGAAATCACTCTTTCTTTTTTTCCTGGTTTTTTGTGTGGGACAATGAAACGACTGAAGAAAAACGCTGGTCTCTATTCTCAGGCATCTACCTGGAACACGTTTTATGGTTCACAACGGTCTCATTTAGGAATGTTATCACGAGATCGATCGATCGACCGAGAGCCATCCGAGCAAAACATTGAAGAACACTGGAGATAGCTCAGTCTAGATCTGCCACTGACGTTTACGAGATTCTGAATATGCCTGAACATGGCTATTAAATGACACTTTTGAGATTGCCTCGTAATTATGAGGAGGTGATGAAAACATCAAATATTTAATCCGTAGAGGCTGTTGTTACTAATTTCAAATCGTAGATGCACGCGTTTCCGCTGACGCAGCGCTTAAACTTCTTGCGGAGTATTCTACAATAAACACGATTGGAACTAATTTTGGATAATTGGATTTTCATATTTTTCAAATTTCTCAAAAGTGTTAGGTGCCGTACAGCTGAATGTTGCAATATCGCAAATTACTCATAAAAACAAGTGTGTAATATTAAAAGAAAAGCAGATGAGATTACACTTATAGAATAAATCGACATTACTTGACCAACCAATTATCCCAAATTAGTTCCAATCGTGTTAATATGTAGTATTCCCAAAGTTTTATACACCACTTTCGTTTTAAAAAGGGAAACGGCGCAACCAACAGCAGACAAAATCAAATTTAACGCGACATGCTTTCAAACCCAGTGAGACAGACAGACAGACAGACAGACAGACAGAGACAGACAGGCAGACAGAGGGACAGATAAAGACAGACCGACAGACAGGCAGGTAGACAAAAAGATTAGGGTGCTATCAAAAATGAGGAAGTGTATGGTCCTTGGAATATATAAAAAATGCGTGAGACTGGTGTTTTATTTATCGTTTGATGACAAAATGTTTCATGATGAAATTTCATCACTGTAAAACAGAAAGCAGACATCCCTAGAAATTATAAACTAGATTTGAAAACCATGGGACTAGTGTTTCAACAAGAAATGTTTTTGCCAAATTTTTAATAAATCCCGCCTAGATTTACGTAAGCAAAGTTCCTAATTTTTAATAGTTCATATGTCAAAACCTGCGATGGGGGAAATTTCCATTATATGGGTTCCTGGCAAACGAAACACTAGAAATATCATATGCTTTTTAGTTGTATCATATAAAGCGCAACATACATCCTTATGCTAGAGCTCAAGTACGAATGCCAAGAAGCGGCTTTAGGCACATATTTCAATGCTTATTTGAAGAACGGCTAGGCGAGACCTAGATGTTGAAGATAGAATTTGTGAATTTTGTTATTTGCGCACCCCAGAAACGGAAGCACAGTTTTTGTTATATCACAAGGCATACGGCCATCATCGTAAAATATTATATGACAAAAAGACAGGGACATTGATAATTTCAGTAACTTACCAGACGTGAAAAGTTACAACTCTTATTTACAAATTGTTGTAGACAGATAGCTCACATTGTTGAAGCCCGTGTGGGCTGGTTACACGTATTATATTATACAGTAATGTACATTGTATTTTGTCACATTTGCACAGTTTAGCTGCGAGTGCAAATGTCACTACAATAAATATCCATACCTTACTATACCATACCGTTCCACGCGCATGCGTTGTAATTATTTATCCTCATTAGTGTTTTTCACGTTGCTTAGCTGGGAGTTCTTGGCAACTCTCCCACCGTCCCTCAGTTCACTTAAGTCACACTCAGTTGTTATTTCCACAGTTGACTTTCAAGTTTTGTAACTTTTTAAGCCATGTTAAATAAGCGAGGTTCCCGTCATGCAAGAAATGGACACCTTTTGCCCTTGCCGCCAATTAATCCTGTGGCCTATCCGTCTTTACTTCGATTTGTTTGTGATTAATTAGTATTAAACTATTATTTCCACAAGCAGTTCTACGTTTGAAAACTTTATGTCAAATATATGAAATGACTGTGGAATCTAGCTAAAACTCTATTCAATGTGGACCCAACGATTAGTCTACTTCTACACTCTTTAAAGAAGTTGATATTATGTTGAATATGCATTACTCGCACATCACTGTAACCTTTCAGGGCTAGAAATTGAAATTTAGGCATTGGTGGCCCAAACTGAAAATGCGGAGATCTATTCAATACTGCAACCCCCATGGTATTTTATTACCATCAACGTTAAAAACTTAACGTTAGTCATTATAAGTATCACTGCCAGTGATAGTATCTCATCTATGGGGCATGTAACCTCCATAAATGCAATAATCTCCATAAATGTAATATAGGTGTTTTCTCTCGACTGTTCCATTATGTAAATTACACATAGTGAGCTTTTGTCTGCCCTGAAGAAGTTATTGACAGCGCGGAATCATGCATAAAACACTGCAAGCAAAGACGTCCATAATGCATAATGGGGTGACCTGTGAATTTGCTTTTGTTTCTAGTCATAATACTCCCTCTGAAAAGACAAAATATCGCCTGTCATTCAGCTTTTGTGACTTGTATGACATGGAGTCTACGCATCGAAAATCACAGCCAACGATATGCATGGTTGCAGTTCAGGCTCAGTGGATACTAGTGCAATTGTATGTTCATGTTTGTAGAGTAGAGTTTGAAAGCAGAACTTGAAATATAGTATCAGTGACGGTATTATGGAAATTCCAGCTTTAGCATTGTGTGAAGGCAAGCTTGCAGTGACGATCGATTTCGATCGCAATGAAACGCAATCATTTGATCACCGCATATTTTCATGGTTTTAAAACCCAAATTCGGACCAAATCCGGACCAAATCTTGTCCGAGGGACCAATTCTGAGTCGGGGAAACATGTTCGTAGAAAATTGACAGAAGAGGGAGAGCAGCCAAGCACATCACAAGCTGACAAACATCATGATGTCGATGATAGTACGGATGCTGCATGCGACATAGACGAACGCAACTGCACTGGGTGACGATCATAACGGTATTGGGGAAGTCCTTCATACGAAGAAAAGTGTACATCAATACTGCCCCCTAAAATGCCAAGTCTGCTCCCTAATTTTGATGAATTTTGAATATGTACAGTATTTATGCCATAAAGTTGTATTGTTTCCTGATTTAAATGACTATGACCATCAAATCGATTTCTTTCTTGCACAGAACATGCTGTACACTGATATTTGATATAGGGACAAAAAGTATTGTCATTTTTCAACAAAAGTCTGCCAAAATTCAACATGTCAAACTTTATTTAATCCAAGAGTCATTCAACTTGTTAATTTATTTATTCCATTATATATTTCGATATATAATTAAATGAATGGAAGTTTTGGTGTACCATAAAGAATTATGTCTTACCTAACCTTAACAACACTGATATTTTAATATAAAATCTTATTTATGTTTTTTGTTCCAAAGGATCTATCTTATTCACAATTTCATACGTGCTGTATGTACACACTGGTCCACTATTATATATATACTGCAAATTCTGTATATAATCGTTGATTACATGATACATCTGTGCATTTGAAGTCACATTGTAAACGGTATACTGTGGAACCTGACTAAATTGTTATTTTTTGTTATCTGATGAGGGTGGCGTTATAATTCTGTCTAAACATCACTTGAATTTTCGGGTTGCAATTTAATGAAGAGGAAAAAAATTAAGTTTCAATCACATGGTCCTTGTATGTATGTATGTATGTATGTATGTATGTATGTATGTATGTATGTATGTATGTATGTATGTATGTATGTATGTATGTATGTATGTATGCATGCATGCATGCATGCATGCATGCATGTATGTATGCATGCATGTATGTATGTATGTATGTATGTATGTATGTATGTATGTATGTATGTATGTATGTATGCACATATAACACAGACAAAACCACACACTGTTGATACTTCTGACAAAGAGTTCACAGACGAATCCACTATAGGTATTCAATAAAGGTAAAAACACAAAAGCTTATGTAGCAAAAGGATTTCTCGATGTCGCTACTATGATTACCTTTTGCTACGTGAACTTTTGTCTTTTTACAACCGTTTTCGGAATTCGACAGCGAAGTTACTGCTGTGAACTGCAATAAAACTTTTTACTCTAATTAGTTTCAACTGTAGCTGGCTGGCAAAGTCGACAACATTTTTAGCAGAGTCAGATGACACAAGAACGACTTCTGCTCTGCATTTGGGCAGTCAAAATAAACTAACGGAAACTGCCCAGTTACACATTGCACTGACATGCGTGCCAATCTGGTTTGAAACATTTTATTGGGAGGAAAGCAAAATACTTGTTATACAAACGTTTAAAATGTGTTGATAATTTAATTAGAGTCCAGACTGACAGTCAGTTGTCAGTGATACAAATGCGTGGTACACATACACAGGCTGTGATAGCAAGCTGAATACTCGACAGTTCAACATGCTGTGGGGATTGGAACAAGAATGCAGTTGTATAAACTGAACAAAAACATTGTCAAAATTATCAAAGTTAATAGAGCTGCACTGTCACTGTCACTGCATACTTGAGCAGTGATAGAGATAGCTCTGAATCTGATGTACATGGTAGTTGAAGAAGAATTTGGGTCAAATGACGCTCACATGCCAGTGAAACATACTTGTACCCAAGATCAGGCAAGAGAGCACCACATGGAAGACCAGGAGACTTGAGAAGTTATCGTGGATTTTTGTATTCTGGCATATGAGAATAATCAAATATTAAAGAAAAACGATAGGGTCACCATGTTTGTTTTCTAAATTTTCAAATTCTCGTCATAAAATAATACAAAAGTAAAACTTTGAACGGTAAAGACTAAATGAAAGAGTATGTGACTGAATGGAATTATTTATTTTTTAACCAAATTTGCCATTATTACACCTAACATTTCCGAGATTAAAACATTTATTTGATGGAATATTGAAACTTTCCAGTATCGCCAATTTTGAGTAGCATCTAATTCATATATGTCTTGTACTTTTGAAACAAATTTATGGTAGGTCACTGTGCTCAGGTTTTTACAATATGGCAATTAGCCAGAATTCGCAATTTGCCTACTCTCTCATGATCGTCATTTTATGTGCTCTTCGGCAGG